>NC_061089.1:20000-149304 GCF_015104395.2 Macrobrachium nipponense | reverse complement strand
CCATCCCGTCTCGTCGGTACAACGGGAGACGGATACCTCCGCGATTCGGAATCATTTCCGGAATTTAGTACTAATTTATGCTTAAGTTTATCATAAGTTTATTTTAAGCTATCATAAGTTTAATTTAAGCTAGCTTAAGCTGTGTTCCTCCCTTACCTCTGTTTTACACACCGGATCACACCGGAGTTATAGCCTATTCAGGCGGTAGGGGAGGGGTTATGCCCAAAAATTTTTCACTCTCCGGCATGCATCGGAGTTCTAATTTAGCCTGTAAGTGATGTCTTTTATGGTACTCATGTATCCTTACACTTACAGACCACCAACTGCGAGCATCCGGGATGCAACGCCATGCTCCAGGACCCCTGCGGGCATGAAGTCTGTAGGTCCCACGCTCCGTGCGCGACTCCGCATGGGAATCTGCAGGTCTGGTACCACGAGACCTGTACAATTTGTTATGATCTCGTGGGTCAGTTCTTAGACGGGGTAAGTATTTCCAACTGTATACATGAAATGTAAATAATGTTCTAGATCTTAAGTTTAATTTTAGTATTTCTTTTAAGCTTAAGCTCCTTATATGTTGTGAATTACATCCCCAAGATTTTATAGGTTTAAGCCTGGTTTTAGTTTAAGGTTGAATTTCAATTTTAAACTTAAAACTAATCAACGCCCTCTCTTCCAGGCTGCTGCGGTTAGAGAGACCGCCCTTGCAACCCTGAGGGCTTGGGTCGGCGGATTTGGGAAAAACGCCGCCAAGGGACAGCCCTACATCCTGGAGAAGAGGATGGCTGTCCTGCTGTTCCCCGGCTGCAAGTCGACAGGGTACGTCGACCCGGCAGAAGCAGCCCCGACTATGGCGGCGATCCAGCAACAGATCGCCACGTCAATGAAGGAACCAGGCCACGATATCTCATCGGAAGTCGCGACACTGGACTTAAATGTTGAACCAATGGTAGGTGTTGACGACCTGTTGGTCGAGGTAGGTACGTTGGACGCCCAAGGGCTTCCCTTGGGCGCCACTGGATCTTCTTCTCCTGCTACTTCTCCGGCTTCTTTCCAAGGCTTTACAGGAGCTGAGCTCCAATATTCTGCACCTAGTGCTTCGGTTAAACCGAAAGTCAAGGGCTAAAGGGTACAGAAAACCCTTACGAAGACGTCGTCGTCGTCCAAAAAGACTTCGTCGGCGTCATCGTCTCGTAAGTCTCCGGCTACAAACCCCGGAGCAGAGAGATCTAGAGCGTCTGCTTCAAGCTCTAGGTCCTCAAAGAGCAGGTCTACCAAGGAGAGGCCCCGTACTCCGGCGGAGCCAGCGGTCTCTCCTCTTCCTTTGGTGCCTATGCCGAGTTATCCCTCCACCTCCGCATCAGCTCCGGCTTTGGACCCCAACGCTGGGTTGATGCAGCAAATGGGAGACTTGGTTGGCTCATTGAGGAACAGCATGGAGCAGATGTTCTCCAGGTTGTCTGAGAGAATTTCAACTCAGGACAACATAATTGCCGGACTTAATCAGGCCCCCCTGGCTACTCCTCCGGCAGTCGGTGCTGGACTACTACAGCTTCCTCCTCATGACTCGCTGCCTCCGTTCTCAATGAACAACACCTGGAGAGTGGCTGCATACGCCCCTTTCCAGGACGGCTTAATCTCCATCCCGGAATGTGGTACTCGAAGGATTGAGGACTTCGAGTTCTACCCGGAGGGCCTCCAACCGCCATTCTTGGGCTACGCCAGGCTTACGGATGCAGCCATGACTAGGGAGGATAAGGTCCCTAAGGAGACAGTCCTTTACTCCCGGGACCAAGCTCAAAGAGAGTGGCTAAGGTGTTTAGAAGAGATGGAATGTTCAAACACGAGGATTCAAGCCTTTAAGAGTCCCTTCACCATCTTTACGATGGATGAAGAAACCCCTCTTCCCTTCCTAACTAAGATTGCTACGGTCACCATTCCGGCTGCCGTGAAGGGAGAATCCTTGCCACAATTGAGGGAAGCAGACCCAACATCTCCTTTGCTCCCTTCACTTGGAAAGTTGTGGGAAGATCTGCCCAGTACCTTCTCGGAGGGCAAGCTCAAGCCAGACTGTGCCATGGATCAGTTTGGTGAGAAACTACCCAGACTTCCTGATAGCCTCATTCAAGCTGAGTTTGAGGCTAAGTCGAGGCTTGCCAGGTTCATGAATACCATGGCAATGACGGAAGTAGCGGCTCTTTCTGAAGCTCCTATGCTTCAGAGCCGCTCTTCAAGCTATTGACTAAGTCTCAGACGCACACGGTTCAGTCTGACTTGTTCGAGTTCGCGACGGCCAGGGTTAACTGCCGCAAACACGTCCTCCAGGAAGCAACTATTCGGCATGAGCCGAATAAGCTGCTTTCCTCCAACATCTGGGGGGCAGACCTCTTTCCTGATGCTATGGTCAAGGAGGTCCAGGCTGAGGCAACAAGGCTCAACCAGAGCCTCAAGGATCGTTGGGGTCTCACAGCTAGGAGACGTCAAGACCAACCTGCAAGAGGTAAAGTGCAGAAGAAGCTAAAATGCTACCAGCCTTACCAAAAGAAGCAGCAGCGTTTTACCCAGGCTGTTTCGGCTGTGCCAATTGTCCAACCAGGCCAGCCTTCTACCTCTAAAGCTCAGACACAACCCATTTATGTGATTTCCCCCCAAGCTCAGCCTTCCACCTCCTACGTTGTCTCCCCAGCCTTTAACCAAGTGTTTGAAGGCCAAGCCTTTCAGCACTATGACCGGTTCGGCAGGGGTAGTAGAGCTAGGGGATCCTTTCGTCAGAGAGGATCAGGAAGGTCACTTAACAGGGAGGGGACTTCCGTGGGGGGGCCGCGGACGGTCACTCGACCCAGCAGCAATGAGATCTCGAAGGTAGGAGGGAGGCTGTTTCTCTTCCGGCATCGGTGGGGATTCAGCAAATGGGCACAGAGTATTGTGTCAAAGGGCCTGGGTTGGAGTTGGATTGCAGATCCTCCTCCATCCAGACCATTCCTTCAACTTCCATCGAAAGAAATGACGGAGTATGCGGAGGAGCTCCTCCAGAAAGGAGCAATAGCGAGAGTCAACAGGTTAAAATTTCAGGGTCGCTTGTTCAGCGTACCAAAGAAAGGCTCACTAAAAAGAAGGGTAATCTTAGACTTGTCCCGCTTAAACTTGGCCATTCGCTGCGACAAGTTCAAATGCTGACTATCTCGCAGTTGCGGACCTTACTTCCCCCCCCCGTGGGGCCGTCACCACCTCTATCGATCTTACAGACGCATACTATCATATCCTATTGCAGAACACGTTTCGCCCTTACCTGGGCTTCAAACACTGGGAGATCAGGCATTCTCCTTCAAGATACTTCCCTCGGTCTGAATGTAGCACCAGGTATTCACGAAGTTGGCGGAGGTAGTCGTCCAACAACTGAGGTCTCAAGGGATAATGGTAGTAGCGTATCTCGATGATTGGTTGATTTGGGCTCCAACAGTCGAGGAATGTCGCAAAGCACAATGAAAGTAATTCAATTCCTGGAGTATCTGGGGTTCCAGATAAACAGAACAAAGTCAAGACTCACTCCGGAGTCCAACTTTCAATGGCTGGGCATTCAATGGAATCTATCCTCCCATACTCTGTCGATTCCATCAGCCAAGAGGAAAGAAATAGCGAAGTCAAGTGAAACAATTTCTAAAGTACAAATATGCTTCAAGGAGAAACCAGGAAAGAATCCTGGGTTCCCTCCAATTTGCCTCAGTGACAAACATCTTGATGAAAGCCAAACTGAAAGACTTAACCAGGATCTGGCGCTCACGAGCAAATGTCAGATCAGGGGACAAGTTATCATCAATTCCACAGATTCTACGGAATCGTCTGCGCCCTTGGACAAAGTTGAAGAACCTGTCCATATCAGTACCCCTTCAGTTTCCTCCTCCGGGAAGGTTACCATCAACACAGACGCTTCACTAAGCGGCTGGGGTGGATGATATTCTCAGTCCAAGAAAGTTCAAGGGAACATGGTCACCTCAGTTCCGCCAGCTTCACATAAACGTATTGGAAGCGATGGCAGTGTTCTTGACTCTGAAGAGGTTACATCCACCAAAGAACTCGCATAAAGTTAGTTCTGGACAGCACAGTGGTAGTCCATTGTATAAACAGGGGAGGCTCCAAGTCAAGACATCTGAATCATGTCATGGTAGCCATCTTTTCCCTGGCGGACAAGTTCAGTTGGCACCTCTCCTCCACCCATATAGCTGGAGTGAGAAACGTCCATAGCAGATGCTCTATCCCATTCAGTTCCTCTGGAGTCGGAATGGTCACTGGACAACAGTTTCGTTCCAGTGGATTCTCCGGAGGGTTCCAGGCCACCTGCAAGTAGATCTGTTTGCATCTCAAGCGAACCACAAACTTCCATGTTATGTGGCCCCCAACCTGGACCCTCTGGCTTGTGCCACGGACGCCCTGTCCATAGACTGGAACAACTGGGAGAAGATTTATGTCTTTCCTCCAGTGAATCTTCTCCTGAAAGTACTGAACAAACTCAGGACGTTCAAGGATCAAGTAGCTCTAGTAGCCCCGACTGGCCGAAGAGCAACTGGTACCCGTTGATTCTGGAACTGGGTCTTCGTCCTCTTCGAATTCCCAATCCCAGGCTCTCGCAGTCAGTACAAATGAAGACTGTGTTCGCTTCCTCAGGAATTCTCAAAACCCTAACTTTATGGACTTCATGAAGTTTGCGGCTAAAAAAGATGCAGATATCGATCCACGAAATATTCTTTTCCTGGAATCTGATAAAAGAGATTCAACTTTAAGGCAGTATGATGCTGCAGTCAAAAAGTTGGCATCCTTCCTGAGAATAACGGACATTAAAATCATGACAATCAATTCAGCTATATCCTTTTTCAGATCCTTATTTGAAAAAGGCTTTAGCAGCTAGCACCATTAACGACAAACAAGTCAGCCTTGAAGAAGATTTTTCAACTGGGTTTTAACATAGACTTGACAGATTCTTACTTTTCGTCTATTCCCAAGGCTTGTGCTAGACTTGTACCTTCAGTAAGGCCTACGTCAGTGTCATGGTTCTTAAATGACGTTCTAAAGCTGGCTCAGATACAGATATACGGACATGTTCATTTATAATGCTCTTAAGAAAAACACTATTTTTATTAAGCTTGGCTTCAGGAGCTAGAATTTCAGAAACTGTCGGCGTTATCCAGAGATGCGAATCATATAGAATTTCTTCCTCAGGAAAAGCTTCTGCTTTCTCCGGATCGCAGCTTTTTAGCAAAAAATGAGGATCCTTTGTTGAGGTGGGAACCGTGGAAGGTTATACCCCTTCCTCAAGATGTTTCTCTTGTCCAGTAAACCGACCTTACGAGCCTTCTGTCCAGGACAATCCTCATACCTCTTCGGGTCCTCTCTTTAGAAGAGAAAAGGTGGTTACTTTATCAATTAAAGGTATAAGGCAACAGATCCTATACTTTATTAAACAAGCCAACCCTGAATCCTTCCCTAAGGTTTATGATGTCAGGGCAGTAGCCACCTCAATTAACTATTTCCAACACATGAATTTTGATGATTTGAAAAAGTATACTGGATGGAAATCGCCGACAGTATTTAAGCGTCACTACTTAAAGTCCTTGGAATCTCTGAAATTTTCAGCAGTTGCGGCGGATAACATAGTTTCCCCGACTCTGCTTAATATTAAGTTGAAGATCCAGATCTCCTTTCTACCTATCTCAGCCAACAGTTTGTCTATACCTACCATGTTCATCTACGTCTACCTTGAGTCTTAGCTGCTCTTGTGATGGTCTAGTGGGTGTCCCTTATTTTTTTGCTAGGGTCACCCACAATTGATTGTATATATTGATCTTTGTGATGTGGCCCCCTTATTTTTATGCTAGGCTGCCACATCTCCATTTACAATGGTTATGGATTTGTTTATTAAGATCTATAAATTTATTTAACATGTTTTAATGTAAGTTTGTTCATAACTTTATACCTATTTAATTTATAATTGCTTTAATTATTGTTGTCTATGATAATCATACACATGTGTTAAGTTCAACATATATTCCATGTAAGCCCTTGTACATATATGTTAACTTTAAGCTAATCTTAAGTATTGTTCCTTTTCACATTATATGAACAATTGTGTATGTGTATATATTTTTTCTTGCAATTATAATATTTTATTTTATTCTAAGTTTTATTGAGACCTTCTTTATTTTCAATCTTGTGCTAATTCTCTGGTACGATTTCGCGCAGCGACACGAACTGAGCCCAGAAAAAGGATTTTGACGTAAGGAAAAATCTATGTTCTGGGCGATTGGTTCGTGTCGCCCAGCGAAATCCCACCCCTTCCCAACCCTGCGCTCAAGATTGACTGCTAACTTCAGGATGGCCACCAGAGGCGCGGCAGTCCCAAGCGTGGGTTGGAGTAGTAGTAGTTGCTTGCTGCCCCGTTCTGTGGGTGCTCCCCTCTTGTGGGGTGATGTTGTTTGTGGGAGATTTCTATTGGCAAGAGGTTCGTTGGTAGTGTCTCACTCGCCCTAGTGTTCATACCGACGCCCTCTTGGAGGGTGAGCGAGTCAGTTATACTGACCTTTTTCTTTATTTTGTTTATTCTTCTGGTATTTGTTAGTTCATTTACCTTAGAATAATGGATTAAAGGATATTTCGCTGGGCGACACGAACCAATCGCCCAGAAATAGATTTTTCCTTACGTCAAAATCCTTTTATATCGCCAATCGCTACCCAAAATAAGATCAAACATTAATTACAGTACTCAACTTAGATGCAGCAGCAACTTGACGTTCCATGGTGAAACAGATGAAAGTAATTCCAAACGGAAACACAGAAAGCAAAAACACGTGCAACGTGGAGAGTGCTAACAAAAGGAATGGTAAACAAAGTGCTAGCCGTAGCAGTAGTGGGTAGCGGGGGCCTAGAACGGCTCCTCTGTAGACGAGGGATATTAAGAAAGGAAGAAGACTAAATGGCAGGGGACCTCTGGTAGTGGTTACACTCGCCCCAGATACCATACCGACACCTTAAATAAAGGTGAGCGAGCCAGAATATTCTGGCATTACCATATAGCTTTTTTTCTCTTGGTATATTTAGCAATATTTATACCTAGAAATGAGTGCTAAAGGAACCATTTCACGGAGCGACACAGGGTAGGCCCAGAAATAAAGTTTTAACGGAAAAAATGCTGAAGTTTCTGCTGGCCATACTCTTTCTATTAAAGATCCGACTTTCTAGAAGTGACAATGCCATTCATTACATGAAGATATTTAGCTTAAGAAAATAAATTGACTACTTCATTGTGTTTTTATTTTTCATTTTTTGATGCCATCAAAATGTGAATAAGGGTTGAGGTTAAAAAGAAAAAATTTTGGTAATATGTTTTTTTTTTTTTTTTTTTTATTTTTTTTGCTCGGAAAAACTCTCACGAGAGTTTATATTATGTTCTAAGGGGTCCACAATAATGAAAATGTTAAAAGTGAGTATAATTTATAAACACTTATAAAAGCTTTCGAACTCTTCTCTGGGTTCATCTTCAGTCCAAATGAGTGACTAAACAATACATGTGCTGGGGTGAACTTGAAAACAATACATAGAGTCGCTGAAGATTGTTGACACCGGTAGTTAGCTCGTAAATGGACCAGGTGATGAAGAAAGGGGCAATTAACTCCAACTAGGTTATTTCCTCTCCCCGATTAATACTCCTGGCTGCAATTCTGTTCGATCTCCCCATGGGTTGTCACAATGTTGCAGGAGTTCCTTCCTCTGGAGGTGTCCCCCCAGATGCTGAAGCCTTGCCGAGGATGGGGGGCTTAGGGTTCAGCAGCCTGGGCCCTGATGCCTGGTGGGACTGCTTTCTCGCTGGGCTTGGTGCCCAGCTGTTGATCCAACGAAATAAGTCAGCCCTTTTTCTTCTACTAAAAAAGTTTCATCTTTCTGCCTTCCTCCCCCTATAAGGTATGGATTCTATGATGACGACTATTGGCTTGGTTTTGGACATGATTTAGTCTAAATCTTGGGATTTGAAGGAGGGGTGAGGATGGACGGCATGCACCCTCACCCGTAGAACTCTAGTACCTGACGTTGTTGAGCGAGGGGAAAGTTTAATGTCAAACCCTATCGTCAGTGCCCGGGTGGGTCTGATCTCGACGGACATCATGACGCCTTAGCACTGGAGATAGGGTGTATATCCAGTAATTACCCCTAGGACGTACCCTAATGAAAGGGATGACCCGTCCTCTAAGTGTGACTCCATGGTGGGTATGGGGAATATCTGGATGAACTATGTTTTTCACGTTCTATGGCAACCCCCCCTATTTCGCTGACGACCTATGCTTTTGTCAAAGGACTTGTCCACGGAACCCGAGAACTTCAATCAATCATGGTCGGTCCCTTTGATCAGGGTAGTACCCCTGGACCGAATGACAGACAGACACAGATGACGACCAAAGCAATGCGAGTAGATATACCGCCAAGAAATCTCAACAAAAAAGCATCTGGCTCCAGTATTGTCACACTGGAACCATATGCCATGAAGAAAAATAAAAAGTGTGAAATAGCCTGGGTCCTTTGTACCAATTCATTTAATAAATACCTGAATTTGAAGCTTGAAGGTGACAATATTGGACATTTTCCAAGTACACAGGGAAATCGTGAAATGTTGTGGCAGACAGCCAAAAATAACAGCCCAAAATGGAAAATATGCTCCTTATAGAAAGCATCTCCCAGAGGAGAGCAGTAAGTTGATGGATTGTCGGACCTTGCGGGAATTACGGTTGAGTGCACTCCCCACTTTAGCCTGAACTCCAGCAAGGGCTTGATTTATGCCCCTCAATTGATGGCTTTTTCTGAGGAGAGACTTTTTAACAGAATTAAAAGACCAGGGTGTAATAAAGGTTGACAGGATGACAAAGAAGGTTGAAAATAATAGAATACCTCAGCCTACCTTAATATTAACTTTTAGTACTTTAAGACTTCCGGAAATGTCTATGCAGCCTGGTATAGGTTAAGATAAAGTTGTACATCCCAAGACCCAGAAGGTGTTTCCATTGCCAGCATTTTGGACACACCCTACAATCGTGTCGATCCAAATTGCAAGAAAAGTCTGCAGTCTGTGTCAACTGTGGAGAGGATGAGCATGAATGTGCACCAGGGAACCTAAATGTGTTCACTGTGGTGAGGGACATGCCTCGTCATCTCAGCAGTGTGATATATATTTACTTGAAAAGGAAATACAAGCAATTAGAGTGATTGAAAGAACAACATTTAAGGAAGCACGAGAGAGAGCCAAAGCAAAGACTGTAAGACCCGGTCTAAGGTTTGCTACTGTAGTAGCAAAATAAAAAGCCAAAGGAAAGAGACAAAATAAAAACACCCAGTTAAGAGCACAAAAGGAAAATCAATAAAGAATCATTAAAAAGACAGCTAACTGAATCATCTGAGTCAACTGATGATGGAGAATATAAAGACAAGGTTCACTATAACCAACAAGAAAGACCCTAGTGTGGAATTGAAGAAAATTGAAGTGCCAGTTGAGATACATACCATCGCCATCTTTTGGAGGCAAGGCCCAGTGGTTGCTGGTCTGGTGGCCAGCTTCTGTTGGTGCCAACTCCTCTTTGGAGGACAAACCAGCAGATGCTGGTCCCCGGCGGGTGCCAGTCCTCGCTGGTACTTCTGCCTCATCAGAGGCAGAGCTGGCTACTGCCAGCAGTACAAAGACACTTGAGGTGGTCTCTTTAGAGAACACCTCTGCCCTCTCCATCTCGATAGAGATGGAGAGCGAAGAAGAAACTAAAAAAACCCTTCAGTATCAAAAACACTGAAGGAAAAGATGTTGGCTATCGAAGGTGATAATTCCTCCCAAGAAGCCAACAAAACCTTCCATCAAAAATGCCTCCCCATGATAGAAAAAAGAACTCTCCCGATCTTGTAAAAAAGGAACCACAATGTTGGTCCTAAACGTGAATAAATTCACTTCCATTATTCAGTGGAACTGTCAGGGACTGCGAGCGAAGTATGAGGAAGTGAAGCTTTTAATCTATGAGCACTCTCCTGTAGGGATATGTTTTGCAGGAGACCTATGCTAGGTGAATATACCCTTGTCTAGGGAATATGTTCACTATAGAAACTAAATTTGATTACAGGTAGGAAATCATGGTGGATCCCTTTCCCATCTACATCCGTCGAGATGCTCCACACTACAAAGTAAAAACTAAATACTCCCCACTTCAAGCTGTGGCTGTACGATTAATTTGAGGAAGGCAATATACTATATGTTCCCTTTACATTCCGCCCAATAGCCATGTCTCCCAAGAGAAACTTAATACACTTGATGCAGCAACTACCAGAGCCATTCCTTCTACTTGGTGACTTCAACAGTAGACATCCATTGTGGGAGATGTAACATCAAACCAAAAAGGGAATATGATGGCATCATTAATAGAAAATGAAGATATAGGTCTTCTTAATACTGGAGAACCTACCCATTACCACATTCAGACAGCCACCGTCTCCTGCATCGACCTTTCATATGTAGCTCCACTGCAGTGTTGCCTTTTAGTTGGAGAACAGTGATGACTGGCATACAAGTGACCATTCTCCAATTGTGATTCGACACCAATGAAGGCCCACCTATCCCAAGATCACCAAGATGGTGTTTAGAGAAAGCAAATTGGAGAAAATTCAAAGATTTGAGTGAGTTGGAGGGAATGCAAAAGATTTCCCAAGTGTAGATGATGCCATTGATCTACTCAATGGAACATTCCATACTGCAGGTCTGCACTCTATTCCTCGAACAAAAGGACTATTCCAGGAGACGGCCAGTACCGTGGTGGTCAGAAGACTTAAGGCTGTTACACCGAGCTACAAGGACATCATTGACCAGGTGCCGTAGACACCGCACCTTGGACAATGTCATAATTTACAAACAGTGTAGGGGCACGATTTCGAAAAAGCCATGAAAGCTGCCAGAAGACAATCATGGGCCGGATATGTATCCTCTATTAACAGCAGAACACCAGTTTGTAGCATTTGGAAGAAAATAAGAAAAATTCAGGGTAAATTTACACCCAATCCTCCTCCAGTACTTAAAGTGAATAATAATCATGTCACAGATGCCAGAGAAGTTAGTAATACATTTTCAGAACACTTCGCTCGAGTCTCTGAGAAATCAGATAGTTCCCCAGGACATAATTTCAGAATGATGGAAGAACACAGGTACTTGACTTTTCAGCAAAGAAAGCTGAATCTATATAATAATTGCCGTTTTCTGAGAGGGAATTTGACTCTGCTTTATCTAGGAGCAAGAACACTGCCCCTGGTCCAGATGAGATTCCTTATGAAATGTTTAAACACATTTCAAGGAACACAAAACTTTTTATAATAAGTATTATCAATAGAATACGGGATGAAAGCAGCTACCCTACCATATGGGAATTAGCTACCATGTTACCATTCCTTAAGCCTGGAAAAGATCCTCTCTGTGCAGCAAGTTACCGCCCCATTGCTTTAACTTGCTGTTTGTGTAAGTTGATGGAAAAAATGGTAAATGTAAGACTGATGTGGTATCTAGCGCACAACAATATTCTAACACCTTCTCAGTGTGGTTTTCGAAAAATGCACTCCACCCTGGACATCTTACTGCAACTTGAAGCCTCTATCTGTGAGGCCTTTGCCTCCAAGCAACACCATGTGACAGTGTTTTTTGATATAGAAAAGGCATGACAACTGCGTGAGACATGGGATTCTGAAGACTTGCATAATAGTGGTCTACAAGGCAAATTACCTTTATTTGTGAAATCCTTTTTTACATCGTAGGTATTTTAAAGTTAAAGTTGGCAGTATTTTATCAGAGAAAAGGTGCCAAGAAGAATGTGTTTCCCCAGGGTAGGTGTTCTCAGTTGTAAACACTTTTTTTTGCTCTGGCCATAAACAGTGTTGCAGCTGTCATTCCAAGAGAGGTTTAAAGACACTGTTTGTGGATGACTTGTCAATATCCTTTGCTGCCACCCGGATGATGACTGTAGCAGAAAGAAAGCTACAATTAACAATAAATAAAATAGTAAGTTGGGCTGAGAAACAGGGTTTTTAAAATCTCTGTAAGCAAGACTACTGCTGTCCACTTCTGTCGGATCAGGGGAGTACATCCTGATCCAGACCTATATTTGTATGTCCGTAGAATCCCAGTGTAGAACAAGCACACTTCTTAGGCCTAGTTTTTGACAGTAGATTGACTTGGGTCCCCCATATCAAACATATAAAAGCAAAGAGCCTAGAAGCTCTACACATTTTGAAGGTGCTTTCTCACAGCCAGTTGGGGAGCTGATAGAAATCTTTTACTGAGCTTCATAAATCTTTAATCTTGTCAAAGCTGTCATAATGGTTGTGAAGTTTATTCTTCAGCTTCCTCATGTAACTTAAAATTTTAGATTCAGTGCATCATTCAGGTATTCGTATAGCCACAGGAGCTTTCCGTTCGTCACCAATACCTAGTATGCTAGTTGATGCAGGAGAGATGCCCCTTGAACTCTATCGCCAGTCATCATTACTTCGGTACTGGTTTAGAGTGCAAAGACTCCCCAAATCTCTGGCATTTGCTGTGGCAAATAGAAATATTTTTAACGGTTTTTACGAAAGTCATCAAAAGGTATCCCACTCCTTTTAGCTATAGAAATTAAAAAAAATTTTAGAGGATACGAATATTAAAATTTCCCATTTATCCCCTTTGTGTATTCCAGTACTCCTGTCTGGAGGTTACCTGATGTGAAATTCTGTAGGTACTTCAGTGGAGCAAAGAGGGATAAATCTGATGAGGAAATGAGGGCCATATTTTTAGAGCATGTATCAGAGCATGTAGATACAAGTTTTATATTTACTGATGGCTCTAAGTCCAGTGCTGGCGTTGGATATGGAGTTTTTAGCGAATCTTTTAACCGAAGAGGTGCACTTCCTTCTATTGCCTCAAACTTTACAGCTGAATTGTATGGCATCCTAGTAGCACTGGAACATATTACAACACTCCCAGTGTGTAGCTACACAATATTTTGTGACTCCAAAAGTGCCCTACAGTCCCTGGAAGTCTTTAATACTGATCATCCCTTGTGTGAAGATCTTGCAGTGGATTTTCTTGCACCAGTATAGAGGGAGCATTGTTTCTTTTTGTTGGGTTCCTGCTCATGTGAACATATCAGGAAACGAAGAGGCAGACAAGCTAGCCAGATCAGCTGCGCAAACTTTGATACCAAGAAAATGCCCTGTTCCATATCGTGATACATTCTATGATATATGGAAATCCATCCAGCATTTATGGGTAGTTCAGTGGGACAGAGTAGGCCCCAATAAAATGAAAGAAATTACTAGTCAGACACACCCCTTGGAAATATTACCTAATACCAAGGAAGTGGGAGGTTGTATTGTGTAGATTACGAATTGGCCATACGCGTTTAACTCATGGCTATCTGATGGATGGGGAGCATGAGCCCTTCTGTGACGATTGCTTAGTTCCGCTAACCGTTAGGCATTTGCTGGTTGAGTGTCCCAGTCTGGTGGAACTTAGGAATCGTTTTTAGGTTATAGTAGTGAAGCAGGGGGTAATTATAGCATGGCAAAACTGTTGGGAGAAAGCGCATGTATTTATAACATTATCTCTTTTATCAAAGAAGCTGGTCTTCTCAAATATATCTGACAGCTGTGGCTGTCTTAGTATATACATATTCTTTTCTTTTTAATAATTTTACGGTTGTGATTAATCACAATTCTTTTTATCGGAATATTACTTTTATCAGAAATTTATTTTATTTTTTCTTAAATCAAATTTATACGTATGTCTCTCATAAAGATAAAGGTATTTTGAATGTTGTATAATATATTATAAAGTTAAAAAGATCACATTTAGTATTCGGTGTCGGTGACCCTGGTAATTGTGACGCCAGATAACTCTCAATCAATCAATCCTCTGGAGGTGTAGATGGGGCACCGTAACCAGACTCCCCTGGGCCAGCGGTTACCTGAACAGGGAGAGGCAAGGCAAAAGCAACATCAGGTGAGAGAAAAGCAGAGCTGTGCTAAAGTTAAAATCTTTTAAAAGCCTACTGGTAATACAAAAATTAACGTGGTTCTTCATTGACAAAAGACTTGTTGCTTTTGAATGACTCTCCTATGCTTATAGCAGCTCCCTCAATTATTGCTTTTAAAGATAGACAAAAGTCAGGAGGAAACTTGAATTGTGTTCAAACATGAAAATACGATAAGACGCAACCTCGTAATAAGCAATAACAATGACAAAATTCCCATAGTCTCAGGTGTTTATGAATTACCATGTATGGATTGTAATGGTAAATATTTTGGCGAAAGTGGATGAGGACTAGAGGACCTCCTGCAATGTTGTGACAACCCATGCAGAGATCAAACAGAATTGCAGCCAGGAGTATTAATAGGGGAGAGGAAGTAACCTAGTGGGAGTTAACTGCCCCTCTTTCTTCATCACCTGGTCCATATACAAGCTAACTACCAGTGTCAACAATCTTCAGGAACTCTGTATATTGTTTTCAAGTTCACCTCAGTACATGTTTTGTTTAGTCATTCATTTGGACTGAAGATGAACCCAGAGAAGGGTTCGAAAGCTTTTATAAATTGTTTATAAATTATACACAACTAGAGGCTTTTCTCAGAGAACAGCTGGGCACACGTCCAGCAGTCTTAGAAAGTCGACCTCCGCAGTTTACCAAGGCAAATGGGCGATCTACTGTGATTGGTGTCATAAACGGGGTTTTTCTCCACTCATGACCTCTATTCAGCGAATAGCAGACTTTTTAACTTTCCTCAGAGACGAGAAACGTTTGTCCGTTTCTGCTATTAGAGGCTACAGGGCGGCCCTGAGTTTGGTGTTACACCTTAAGGGTATCGACATCTCTTCCTGGGAACTTTCCCTGCTAGTTAACGGGTTTGAGCAGTCAAGTTCTCCTAGAGAGCTCAAGCCTCCGACATGGGATGTTTCCTTGTTTCGTACGTAAGAGCTTCACTAAGAGTCCATATGAGCCCTTGCGTCACTCATCTGACAGGAACCTGACACTCAAGACAGTTTTCCTTCTGGCTTTGGCATCTTCCAAGAGGTTAGGAGAGCTCTACGGTCTGAGCTATGAGGTGAGGCACACCAGGGGTTGGGGGTCGATGTCCTTCGAATTTATCCCGGAATTCATGGCCAAGACCCAAAGTCCCTCGGTGCATGATGACAGGTTCACTTCGTTTTCCATTCCATCACTGACTGACTTTGTGGGTGGTGATGCTCAAGAGCTTTTGTTGTGCCCTGTCCGGGCCCTGCATTGCTATCTTAAAAGAACTCGGCACCTTAGACCAGGCTGCTGCAGACCTTTTTGTTACCACAGGCTGTACAAAGAAAGAGGTGTCTAAGAATACTATCTCTTTTTGGATACGGGAAGCCATCAGACAGGCATACTTGACACTTGATGATTCCACCACCACGTCTGTATAGGCTAGAGCGCATGACGTTAGAGGTATTGGTCCCTCTCTGGCTTTCAAAAAGAACTTGGCTGTACATAGAGTGCTGAGCGCTGGTACTTAGTTACGACAGTCCACATTCACCTCCTTCTATCTTAAGGATGTTGCCCAGAGATCTGCGGACACATTTTCCCTGGGTCCTGTGGTGGCTGCCCAACAGATTGTGTAACTCATAGTTGCCCTTAACAGGGCACCTTTGTATCTTACCTAAGATGATTGTGTGGATGAGAGAATGAGTGAGTTGGCTGATCTCCTTTCTCTTGTACCTTTCTTCCTTCGGGCGGTTTAAGGAATAGACACGTCATTCGCTGGACTGATCTGATGCAGTTGAGTAAGGTAGTCATACTGATAGTGTGGTCATGCATTATACAAATATCTTACCTGCTATTTGGTAGCATATGCTCCACTCCTTGGCAAGGAGGGGTTAGGAGTAATACAAACCATGGTGTCTTGGTTTGTTATTGGACAGTCAAAGTTTCTCTTTGGTTCCCTATAGTATACAATGGTTATCCCATATATCATTGTATGTCACTCAGGTTCTGAGTGGTTAGATATCAATTTATCTAGCTTCAGTCCCTCTCCAAGAACCATTTCTTTTGAGAGCCGGTCGTGTGGGTAGGCCCCTAGCCAGTCTAGGATGTCTTGTACCTCCTATTGTTAAGACCGAAGGTTTGTTCGCGTATGAACAATTGACAAATTTTCTAAGACAATTTGTATTTTTCATAGCTACAAACTTGAGGTCTTAACGTTATACTGCCCGCCTCTAGCTGCCCCTCTGTTTGTTAAGTCGTCCTGAGTTGGGAAAGACTGGCGTAGCGGCGTTGTCCTTGACCACTCATAACCTGAGCTATGCATGCTTTGCTTTCATCTGTTTTTTAACTGGATCCAGTTAGGCGTTAGAAATTATCCTCACCCACTCTGGACAGTGGTCTCGCCCAAGTGTTTGCAGATCGTAGAAGACAAAAACACTCGGAGAGTGCTAGAAACTCCGAAGAATTTAAGCGCTCGGCAAAACCCCCCCGAATTTTGTCAGACAATCATCGGGTGGTGGTCCTCTGATTCCCCTAGAAATGAAGGAGGAATGGGCAAGAGCCTTCCTCAACGACAGGGACCTACGTCCAGTAGGACTTGAAGGTCCCTCCAGGAACACAATCCCCGATGTGGAATCCTATGGAGAATGCTCTGCAGGATCCCTCCCATTCCCGTCGCAGCCATAGGAAGAGAGGGAAGGAGGGAGGAAGATTGGACGCTCTCGCTCGCCTTGCCAGTGGAACTAGCAGTCGGAGAAGCGAGTTAGAGGCAGCCATCAACCTGCGGTGATGGCCGCTCCAAGTCTAGGAAAATGTTACCGTTTGAAGAAAACGTTTTCCCGAGGAGGGTTACGAAACTCCTGCTGTAAGCGAAACGTCTGCCGCCACCGTGACCGTCGTCTAGGTGGGGCTGAGCGTGCACCTGATAAGAGAGAGCCGATACCGTCCTCCGACGTGTCCCAGTCCTCGTCGAGGCCAAAACCTCTCAAGAGGACCGAAGGGGGAGCCCATACCGGTCTCTGCGTGTGCAATCCAGCGGGACTGTCACGTGAACAGTGGTGATGGTCACTCCATGAGTCTAGGAAAGCGTCATCGTCCTCACCAGCCCCCATGATCTCCTCCAACCACTTGAGCGTAAGATCTCTTTGGTCCCAAGACCGAACCAAGCTCCTGGCCAAACCGTAAGAAGTGCATTCATCACGGTCACTCTTGTTCGCCTCGTTCCTCCCGGTGTAGCCCGAGGAGGTTGAAGGGACAGGAGAGGGAGACCTGACGCTCCTACCCTGCCTACTAGCAGAACCAGTAGGCTGGGAGGACTGCAGGCGATCGCCAACCCACAGTGGTGATCAAGCTGCAGGCCTGGACCAGCGGTATCCTTGCGGAGAAGCGCTGGACCGAGGAGGGAGCGTCGGTCTCGTGCGTCAGGGGAGCTGCTATGAGCGCTCCTACCCTGCCTACCAGCAGAACTGTTAGGCTGGGAGGACTGCAGGCGATCACCAACCCACGGTGGCCATCAAGCTGCAGGTCTGGATCAGCGGTCTCCTTGCGGAGAAGCGCTGGACCGGGGATGGTAGCGTCAATCTCGCGCGTCAGGGGAGCTGCTACCAGTCATGCGAGCCGTCCGGTCCCGGTAGGAGCGATGGTCAGGTGACTGGTAGTGTCCACTAACACGGTGAGAGTGAGCACCGTCCTCTCGACGCGCCACAGTACCATGTCCAGGTGAGGCTGGACCAGGTCCAGGCAAGGCTGGATCAGGTCCAGGCAAGGCTGGACCTGGTGACCAGAAGAGGGGGACCTCTTCCCGGCCTCGCTACGTGAACGGTCCGGTGGGAACGTCACATCAACCCTGGGTACTGGACGATCGCTGGTCTGGCAAGAGTCACATGAGCGACTCTTATCATCCTTCCACTCCATGCCTGGGTCCTGACACGGTGAGCGTACTCAGCAGTCTGGACCTTGGCTGCACGGTCACCTGTAGGTGACCGTACACTCGGTGATGCTCGCAAGTGAGCGGCGAAGACAGTTTCCGGTCCGGAGGTGGAACCTCTGGAGCTGGGAGAGGAGGTACCACTGGTGGCTGGTACCTCCATGGTCCCCGTCTTCTTCTTCCCTGAGGAAGGAGAGACAGGCCCCGTTCCCGGAGGAATGGAAGGACCAGGGGAAGACCCACCTGTCTCACCAGAGTGAGACAGACCCTTAGAAGTCTCTGTGCGAGACTTCTTAAGGGGTGAGGGACGAGCCCACCTTCTTCTTCCTCGGCTGGGGGGTCTTGGAAGTCGAAGGGGAAGAGTCGGCAGAAGACGACGACGAAAAAGACGATGACACCTTCCTCTTCTTCCTTCCTTCTTCGCCAGCTTCCTCTGGACAAACGACAGGTCCTCCATCCAGGACGGAGTTGGGGTAGTGGTGGTAGCAACACGACCCAACTGCACCTGTCCGGAGGGACCTGCGGGAGCAGCAGTGGAGAGAACACTTCCTCAAGGAGGGTTACGAAACTCTCGCCTGGCAGGCGAAGCGTCTGCCACCACCGAGACTGGTCGGTCACGCGAACACGACCGTCGTCTGGGTGGGGGTGAGCGTGCACCTGACAGTAGACAGCTTCCAAGTCCTCGTCGAGGCTAAAACCTCTCGAGAGCTTGATGGGCAGCCTCCACCTGTCTCTGCATGCACGATCCTGCGGGAACGTCATGTCAACCCCGGGCACCGGACGATTGCTGGTCTGGGGAGAGTCACCTGAGCAACTCTTACCATCCTTCCACTCAGTGCCTGGGTCTTGACACGGTGAACGTACTCAGCAGTCTGGACCTTGGCTGCACGGTCACTTGTAGGTGACCGTACACTCGGTGACGCTCATAAGCGAGCGGCCGAGACGGTTCCCAGTCCGGAGGTGGAACCTCTGGAGCCAGGAGAGGAGGTACCAACGGTGGCTGGTACCTCCATGGTCCCCATCTTCTTCTTGCCTGAGGAAGGAGAGACGGGCCCCGTTCCCGGAGGAACGGGAGGACCAGCAGAAGACCCACCTGTCTCACTGGAGCGAGAGAGGACCCTTAGAAGTCCCATGACTGGACTTCTTAGGGTGGGAGACCACCTTCTCTTCTACGGCAAAGCCTTAGAAGTTGAAGGGGTGGAGACATGAAAATAGGATGATCTCGAAGAGGAGGATGACGACACTTGACGAGCTCTCTTCCTCTTTGATTCCTCCAAATTCTGCCAGACTTCTACCATCAGGAATAGATAAACATCACAGGGCAGCGCGAAAACTTTGTCCAGTGACGTAACTCCAGGGTAGTAGTGGTAAATGAATATGATTATCAGCAGGGGATCAATACACACACTTGAGGATTGGTATCACATGCTACGAGTCAGAGGTACAATTTTAAGGTTAGGATAACCAATATGAAGAGCTATCCAACCAATACTGCTGTAAACACAATCACCACTGTTAGTCTGTAAAATAAGGAAAAAAGGATTAAGTTATAAGGATACTCCTCTCGCATCCAAGGGCACCGCCCTCTGAAGTGAGAGGAGATCCCCCAAACATCAACACAACACGCCCCTTCTTCTACCTTCGTCCGATAGTAAGTGAAAGGATGAAGGAGAAGAGAAATTACCATAAAAACAAAACAAGGACAAATCTTTAAAGTTCCCCTCGGTAATTCCCAAGCGTAAGCATAATTTTCGGATGAATACATGTCGTGTCACAGGATCAATATCACTCATGTTAAATACATGTCTCGTCCTCACGTTAAAGGGCAAAAGAATGTAAATATGTTGGCATACCTTTGCCACCGACTCTTAACACAAGTAGAGAGGCGGCTATAAAGGCTATCACAAAAAGTGGGTTTGTATATTAATTGAATTTAATATTAATATCAAACACCGTTATATGCATATTTATTTAAAAGTAAAAATAAACCAGAAAGATCCCACTGAGAAAAAAGATCAATGACCAGTCAGCTAGAGCTCACAAACACACATCTTCATCGGAAGACGGCCGAAAGCAAAGTGGAGTGTTTACATCCAGGCAGGCTAGCCTACCCGCCTGCCACACGGTAGTTACTGCCTAACCACCTTGTTCAAGAATTTAACGGCCGTAACTCCAGCTTCACCTTAAGTAATTCCTTATGTTTAGGACCTCAGGTTTGTATAGTTAGGAAAAATACAATTTACTTCCAAAAATTGTGATATTGAGGACCTCTTAGAACAATACAGGCAGTCCTCGGTTATCAGAGAGGGTTCTGTTCTGGGCATAAGGTAAGCAAAAATCATTAATAACCGAAACTCAGCTATTTATGGCGCTGATACCCGGTTAATGGCGCCTCTGTTAGGTATGTTATGGCGCCATAACTCTATTTTCAGCACCTTATGGCACCGATAACTGAAACTCAGGCTGTTATGGCTCCAAAAACCACCGATTGTATGGTGTTAGACAAGCACCATAAAACCGGATCATCATAAACCAAGTCCACTGATAACTGGCGACTGCCTGTACATGTTTTCTTAGATTGAGGTTAGCTGATTGGTTAAGTAGGTTGGTTGACAAATGAGAATGGTGCTCACAAACTCTAATCTGCATGAGTTTTTTGTACATAAAATAGTTGTATAAGACATGTGTTTTTCATCCTTTCACAATCTGTTTGCAAAAATTAGATCTGTTGATTGTAAAAGCCTCATTGTCGGTAGTTTACCCTTGGAACAGCTCCATTAATATACATTAGTATTATGAGGGTTTCTTTCTTCCATTATCCTCAGTGGGAATGGTAGCTCAGCACTCTTCTCTTTTGATAAGAGTTGAGTGTTTTCTCAGTTTTTCCCTCCCAATCTATGGTGGAGATTTGGATGAGGTACTTGCAGTTTTGCTGGCTTATGCTTTTTGGATTTCTAAAATTATCCATGCTCAGAGAGGGAGTGTATCCTGTCTTTAGCACTGCTTAGTGATGCAGAGAGTTGTCTAGAAACTCTTCTTTTGGCTTCATTTGGGTTCTCAGAGGAGGATAAGATTGATTCTCTTCCAATGGAAGGGACCTTGAAGTCAAGGGCATTAGTCTGTCCCTCACTGTTTGGTTTAAAGTTTCAGGTTTCCTGGTAATTAGATTGGATATTTGATTTATCAGGCTCCCCCCTTACCCCTCATTCTACCAGAGGAATGTCACTCAAAAGTCTTGAACACTCTCCTTTGGGATTTATGATAGCAGCTGTCCAGCAAGTTATGTAGTAATCATGTGAGCTCTATTTGGACGTCAGTATTTGGAGATGGCAATTGAAAAACTTAATTCTATTCCATCCTTATTTCTTCTTTCAAGAACAGCATCTGGGGCAGAGTACACTCTTGGGTGGGGTTACAGTTGATTGCATTTTAGACATCCTCTCTTTGTTGGTGATAGGGAGGTGTCTCCCATGTCCTCTCTCTTTTAACAAAGGAAAGTGGGAAATAGGTACAGTTTAACCTTCCACTCATTTCTGGGGTTTACTAGTACCAAACTTTCTTTTGGCATGAAGTTCTCGTTTGGGAGAAGTCAAGGTTTGCCAAATAGTTCCTGATTTGAGTAACCCCTTCACGCCTTAGAAGGGGCACTCAGGCCCAGGGCCATTCTACTGTAGCCAACTGTTTTTGCAGACCAGTGGAAGGTTATACTACTCATGACTTCCCCTGCTTGCAAAGCAACCGGGATCATGGCAGTTCTGTGGTGGTTCTCAGTTGAAGGGAACATTCCCCACCTAAGGAGTAACTCTGTTATGTAAAAGGGAATAATTTATCATTTTCCAAGGTTTACAAACCAGAGCCTTTTGTATTTAACTCACCTCTTCCTCCCCCACTTAGTTCCTATTGGTGTAGGAAAAGTGAGATGACAGTTTGAGTGAGCAATGCTCTCCCACTCACCCCCACCTCCACCTGTTAACCACCTTGTTACCAAATTCAACCAGTTGCAGCTCATGCATAAAAAGCTGTGGTTTGTATACAAATGAAAAATAAAAGTTGTTATTTGAGATTTGTTTTTTATTTAAGAAAAGTGTTTATTGCTACAGTATTTTTAATATTTTGTGCTGAGGATCTCTGTGTGGATGTAGATTATATGTAAGATTCTCCTTTCAGAAGCAGTTGATGATGGCTAATGTTACCAGTTTCTTTGTGGCATTATATTTCTTTTATCGTCACAACACATACTGTGAACCTGGAAGTAAGTACAGTGTAGAATTCCATGTAAGGTCATGAAGTTCTTTCAGTATTTTGATTGAAAGGTGTTTGTCTTCATTTCCAGTTGTATTGTAAATTGTAAAAATTCTAGTGCAAGATAAATTTCAAACTTAAGAAAAATGAAATCTGTCAGTTTTTTAGATGTGGAATATTAATATAGATAAAATAGCAAAAACATGTTTGCATAAGTTTATAAATGAATTTGTTATATCACAGACCCATCACTTCATGGTAGCTGAAGTGTAAGCCAGCTCATTCTCCAGATACGCTTCAAAAAGAGAAAAGTCACTCCAATTGTATATAGTACCTTGTCAAACACTTGGTGACAGTCATTTTAAAATTTTAAGTTTTATATTAACCTTTAGGAGCCAGGTTAAAAAAAACATTTACAGTACCCTAGACCAGGCAAGCTTTGATGTTGACCAATTTAAAAAAAAACATCAATGGCAAGAGGAAGATATGCAAATGCACATGGTGTAAGAAAAAAAATGCAAAAAAATTATCCCTACCTTCCACGAGAAATTAAAAATTACTTCCTACAACCCCTTGTGAGGCCTTTTTTGGAAGACAATCGTAAGTTTTACCAAGTTATACATATTTTTAATAATTTAGTTTAGTTTATTTTGTAAAATTATAGGTCACACAATATCATAACAGATAAGAACTAAAATTAGTAACAAATTCCGAGTATTTTTGATAGCTTAGTTGCTGTCTCATCCCCAAGGAGTACCCTTTCCATGGTCTATCCAGAGCTCCATGGTGACCAGATTAATGTCAATGAATTCCCTTAACTGGTCTTATGGCCTGGTACATGTCGTAATGATAAACATAACAAGTGATAGAGTATAAATGGACTCAGAATAATAGGGCACTTTCTATTTTCCTCAGCAAATGCTAATACCCAGTTTTCCTACTACGTCAAAACTGCAAGATGAAGAAATGGTTATGCGCATACGCACTGTCATATTGTTTACATACGACCAAAATCCGACCAAGATGCCATTCCCTTTCTGGTCGGTCAAGAAAGCAGAGCTAAGAGAAATCCGTTGTTCACTTATTGATTCAGCTAAGTGCATAGTTGTTCCCATGTGATATACAAACCCTCAGTCCTTTACAATAGGAATTACTTAAGGTGCAGCCTGTACACAGCTGCTGAATTCTTTAACAAGGCAGTTAGGTAGTTAAATACCGGTCCGGTCATTGATAGTCCCCCCGACTGGACATAAACATCCCAATTTGCTTTCAGCCATTGTTGCAGATAGACGTGTTCTCCACCACTCTCTGCCCGACTGTTTACTGATGTTTTCTTTCAATCCCGGTGGGATTTTTCTTTGTTATTTCGTATTATAAGTTATGATTGTTGTTGTGATATACTGAATAATGCAAACCCATTAATTGCAACTTCTTTATAAGTTATGATCGTTGTTGTAACATTGTGTTTATGATATACTGAATCATACAAACCCATGAATCACAACAGCCTTGTACCCTGCTCCTGGGCATTGCCCAGGATAGAGGGTAGGAAGTGCGGTTATCAGTGCATCAATAGATCAATCTTTATGCCCTTTGCCCATCATGCCGGGGGCGTGATTGTAATTTTGTATGTGTGTGGAGTGCTCTGTTTGGGTCTTGACACAGTGGGGAAGTTTGCTGGGAGGAGGAATACATTGGAAGACCTGTGATTAGGGTAAGACACCAGCGCTGCTACCATTCCTACTACCTCCCACCACATTGAGGTACTAACCTCCTCTTCCTTTGTATTTACTGCTCTCCCGGCAGTCATCGCATACTCGCTGTCTCCCCTTTGTACCTACACCTGCTCCTGCTCCCGTCCCTGGACCTGCCCATGTACCAGCCCCTGGACCTGATGAGTCCTCTGCCGCCCCTTGGGGGACCCTGACAACTCTCCTGCGGAAGCTGTTGAAGAGGAAGGCAAAGAAGATGAAGAATCCAAGGAGTGCTATTATCTTCAAATTCGTCTTTTTCCTCGTTGTCATCATCATCACCTGCCGCCTCCTTACCTCTCCCTTCGGAAGCTTCACAGCATTCAAAGGGGAAGGTAGCTTCGCCCTTGAAGAAGTTGAGGAGTCTGTTGTGGTTAAAAACATAATGAGCAAGCCCACCAACAGAATTGTATGAGAGTATTCTTTTTTGGGAAAAAAGGGAATTTAGGAAACTAAAATACAAAACATCCCCATACCCAACCCAAAAAGGCTTGCTTAAAAAGGTAAACCTGCGGTCACCCCAAAAGGGTTTTGTCGGCAAAGAACAGGTAGTTTTTCAGATGGTATGGTGCTTCACTAAAGGACAACAACAACAAAAAGAAAAATTTTTCACAAGGTCCAAAGACCCTCTTATAGGAAGTAGGAAGGCAACAAATGGATTGCCTATCAAGGGCAGAGGTAGAGGAAGAGGTGGATACCAGTGGGAATGGTATGATTGGGGGTCGACTTCAGTGACACCACCGGCAATTGAAGTCTCCCTATGGAGACACAGCACATGGGAGCAGTAGAGAAACATGTGGATATTTGTCATCAAGCATGTCTCTCTAAATGTCCCCAAAAATGATTCCTCCAAACATAGAGTGATCCTAGACCTCTCAACATTGAACAAGCACACCGTTTGCCATATTTTCCGAATAACTACCATTGCCCTAGTGGGTTCAATTGTTCTAAAAGGAACTTAGATCTGGAAGATGCATACTGGCACAGGTTCAAAGCCATGCCCTGTGGGCTAAACATTGCCCTAGGATTTGACATAGTAATGGTAGTTCTTTGAGAAATTAGAAATACAACTATGTATAATAGCCCACCTAGATGACTGGTCAATCTGGGAGCCCACAAGAAGTGTGCTTGAAAAACCTAAGAGCAGTGGTCAACTGACTAGGGTCAAAAGGTGTTATGATGAATTGTCAGAATCCCACCTCATGCAGCAGAAACTTTCAGTAGCTGGGTCTATGTTGGGATACTTTTCATTGCTCGTTGTCTCTCCCCATCATACCCAAAACAGAATGAGGCAAATCCTCAAAATATGCCTTCCACAGCACAGTTTGCAAATGGCAATTAGAATGTATAACTGGCTTGTTGCAATTTATCTCAATAATAAATCCAATAGTACTTGAATTACAAAAAGGAATGTGAAGTTTTATGCAACAAACAAGATGAGAGACTGACCTCACTAAAAGATTGGAAAAGTTGGGGAGATACTTCAGCCTTGATCCTGGAAGGAATCTCTGGCGATACAGGTCACACTAACTCCTCAGTCTGTATGCATGACAATATACACAGATTTTCATTTTTGACAGGTTTGGAGGACGTTGGGAGGAGCGTCAGGTGGCAGGGAGGTGTTCAGATACCCCAACGAATTGTCATCTCAATTTCCTGGAGCTGATGGCTGTCCAACATGACTTACTCACATCCTCTCAATATGGTGATGCTAGCCATTTATGGGGTGTCTCATTGTAATACTAGTAGACTCCATATTAAGGAAAATGACAGCCTCAACAGAGTGGAATTAGACAACCACTCTCAGAGAATAGCTAACACGCTTCCACAAATGGAAGTGGACCTGTTCGCCACATATGAGAATCACAGACTGTTAGGCAAGCAACAGCAAGAGATGCCTTCCTACAAGACTGGAACAAATGGAGGATGATAACCCTTTCCTCCATAGTTCCAGATTTCGAGGGTGTGGAGCAAACTCCTAACCTACTAAGGAACAGCTTACTTAAGAGCCCCAAACAAGTCAAACAGGAATTGATTCCTATTACTTAAATAATGGGCAAAGAGATAAATTCCAAAACTGTCCTGTTTTATCCCATTTAGTAGGAGGGAAAGTAGTTTTAAGGATCCTCCTTTCTAAGTGAAAACCTTCACGAGTAGATTTTCTTAGATATTATCTATACTGTGAAAATTATTCGCCCAACATTGCTAGGTACCTAGTGCAAAACATTACATGTTTCATATATCTGGCAATACCAGTATACTATACAGATGTATATTTACATTATATCCATACTGAGAGTCCAGTCAAAAATTCTAGGGAAACCGATTTTAAGTCCTGATCCCTTTTGAAAGACCAATGCCTTGCGGTTAAATTAGTCATGGAATACAAGGCAGCTTTAACAGAATCATTGATTTATGATTTTGTGATTTGACTCTAGTATAGGAGTTGCTGCTTCTCTTCTGTGGTCCTTTGCACTACAAAGATCTTCTCTAGAAGGGTTCCGTTGACTTGTTCCTTGAACAAGGTGCTTAGACTTCAATCAGCCCTGCAGTTCAGTTGATCTGATATAAACCACGGGTCTTCCGCTTAGAGGAGAACAACACAACTCACAAGCTGCAGTATGCAATGTAGTTTTGATTGCATTAACAGCACGAGCTAGTATTACCAAACTGTGCTCTTGTAGACAGGGACAATACATCAAGCAAAAAGCTGACAATCAATTTTTATTGTCCTCTGGCCTGTCATTCCTGACAAAAAGTGTGACTCTTATAAGAAGGAAATCTATTTGAAATAAACTAGAATAAGCAGACATAACGTTATGCCCAGTTCATGCACTTAAGGTTAACCTTGAGGGCATCCCAAAAGGTCTGTTTTTCTCTTACACTCTAGCAACAGTTGCCACAAGCTCGAACAAATTTTACTACACTGTGTATCAGTAGGTGGCATGGATATTCTTGACCCATAAGTGCTACAATGGCAAACCACGGGTCTTCCCAACAGGCGAGTATACTAATTATCGCTGGGGAGGGTTTGACTATACTACAACTACACCCAGCATGCTTAGGTACGTCACCACAGAACTTCACCCTGGAAAACATAAGTTCGCACTTAGTTTCTTGTTCTTTGTTGCCAAACCTAAAGGTATTTGGAATAAAGAATGGGGCCTTGTAACTAGTGGCTTGACCCTGGACCAAAAATGTTTTTGGGTTGCTATGAATTGAATCCAAGAGCTTTTTGTCACCTGTCAATTTCTTTGTAAAGCTCCTTGAGGATGAAACAACGACTACGCTATAAAAAAACAGGTTTTAACGTAGGAAAAACCTATTTCTGGTAGTTACTGTTGAGTCCTCAAAACCCTCCCACTTCTCTAATGAAAAGACAGGGGTTTTGGGTGAGGCATCAGCCTACATTGACCAACAAAAAGGAATGGCATCTTGGTCGAATTTTGGTCGTATGTAAACAATATGACGGTGCATAAAACTGGGTATTAGCGTTCACCGAGGATAATAGAAAGTGCCCTA
Source organism: Macrobrachium nipponense (assembly GCF_015104395.2). Lineage (NCBI taxonomy): Eukaryota > Metazoa > Arthropoda > Malacostraca > Decapoda > Palaemonidae > Macrobrachium > Macrobrachium nipponense. The sequence goes on along the minus strand of NC_061089.1, from coordinate 121,822 downwards.
TTATCCTGAGTCTATTTATACTCTTATCATGTGTTACAATATCTATCATTATGACACACATCCAGCCATAAGACCATTTAGAGAATTATTTGACATTAATCTGGTCACCATGGAGCTCTGGATAGACCATGGAAAGGGTACTCCTTGAGGATTCAACAGCAACTACCAAAAATAGGTTTTTCCTCCGTCAAAACCTGTTATTTGTAAAGTAGTATTTATGTAAATTTACTAAAATCGAAGATGCAGTATCTTTTTTGGATTATACATGTTTTTTTTATATTTCTTTACACTTTTCTTGCAAAATTACAATTATAACTGACATACTATCATACAAAATAAGAACTAAAACCAATGGAAACCCCTGGGTATATTTATGAGCAAATATATAAAAAGCCATCATGTGACAGAGCGAGGCAGTACATGTACCTTTGAAGTCAAGTATACAATTGAATCATGAGAGCCCAGAATCGGTGAGCTGAGCCAGTCTAAAAGTTGCTATTCGTACATTTATGGGCTGTTAAAGTAATGGAACTTCTTTCCTGCCCGATTTCTCCAAACTGATGGCGTATAATATTGATTTATAATATTGATTCTCTACAAGAGGTAATCCGTCAATCACTCAAAACCTGTAAGTGTTAATCATATGAGGGTATCCGTCCATTAAGGGTTAATTATGTGTGTTTTATATATAATATATATATTATATATATATATATATATATTATATATAGATATATATATATATATATATATCTATATATATATATTATATAATATATATATATAGAAAGTTGTACCTTTGAACCTCTTGACAACTAGACACAATTGATGGCCTTTGACTTGGCCTTGGATATAAATACACCCTATTCATCATGTGAAAAGGCTGATTCTATGCCTGTTGTAACAAGTGAGAAGGAATAGTTTGGGTTTTATTATGGAAACCACATTGAATTTCTAGGAAGATGACTAAGACCTTTAACCCTTTTGCCTACTGATTATTACATAGACATCCAAATTTAAGCCTTTTGCATTTTGATGACATGTAAACATCAAAGGAAAAAAAATTGCACAAACTAACAGATATATTGAGAATCATTTTTGGTGAATGTTCCTAACATTTTTCATGCATATATAACATATATGTTTGTTTTGTATAATTGTAGATTTTAATTTTATAATTACATTGTATTTTTTTGCATGAGAGAGAGAGGAAATATTTTTTATACATTAACGTGTATATTTATTTGTTTTGTATAGTTTCATGTTTTTATTCAATAATTACAGCATTTACGAGAGAGAGAGAGAGAGAGAGAGAGAGAGAGAGAGAGAGAGAGAGAGAGAGAACTTGTACACTTATTTGTGTTGTGTTTTAAAAATAATTGCATGTCTTTTTTCAGAGAAAGTGCCACTTATTTTTTGGAAAACATGACGCTGCTTTGTTGTTCATGTTTTCATAGTTTCCTTTGTATAATTATAACATTTGCATTGCAATATGTAGGGAATTTATTTGGGTGTGCTATGGATAAGAAATGGCAACTTTATCACATATTTTTTTGGCAATTTTTTGAGGCGGGAAAGGGCAACATTTTCTATACGTATCATAAATTTTACTCTTTATTTCTCTTACACAAACTTATTTTGGGGAGTTATTTATTCCATTATATAGAACAGTCATTCAGCTGTCAAATTAAGGGATTTTGACGAAGGAAAAATCTATTTCTTGGGGAGGACCTGTGTCGCCCGGTGAAAAATCCCTGTAGCTCATTTTTCAAGTATAAATATATCCTAAATATACCAGAGAAAAAGCTTACATGGTATGCTGAAGTTACTACCCTCAGCGCGAGCACCCCGAGGGGTGTCGGTATAAGTAAAGGGGCGAAGTGGAAGCTACTATTCACAGATCCTCTGCCACTTAAAAGATTCCCTCTTCAAAATCCCTCTGCGGTGGGAGCCGTTCCAAGCGCCCCCCACCTCACCTTCCACTTGTTACTACTACTAATACCCATGCGTCTAGCTCATTCCTGGAATAGACCTCCAGGCTTGGATTGGCCAAGGGTGGGGGAAAGCAAAAGCGAAAGAGAAAGGGCTGGGTTCACCGGGCGACACAGGTCCTCCCCCAGAAATAGATTTTTCCTTTGTCAAAATCCCTTTTCTGGGTTCGACCTGTGTCTGCCAGTGAAAACATATAAGAGAATTCCATCCAAGCCAAATAGAAACCAAATCAGTATATAAATGGAGGTTAATAAAAACCTAAGGTTTCATTGAAATTGAATTTAATGTTTAAACTTAATGTAAAAAATAAACTTATATACTACATAAACTATGTCTTAAACTATGACTTAAGAGTAATATTTACAAGAAACTGGTAATTGCTAAAGTACAACATGGTACTCAAGTTAATTGGACAGATATGTACAGATGGAACGTAAAACAATCATGGCTTTGCGACCAATATCACAGTAATATATACACATGTTCCGATGGCGGGATGGCCAAGGCCCAGCCCGGCCCGGAAGAGATAGGTTGGTGGGGAATACAAGCGAGTCAGGCAGGAAGGAGAGAGTATTAGGGAAAGGGTAACAGAAGGGCTAGAAAGAAGTCTATAAGGCACAATTATTCGGGGGAAACTATGCTTCCCACTGCCACTGTTGGGAATTTAACGGCCTCTATATTTTTGAGATAGTGGCGTTTAAATACTGCTGGAGATTTCCAACCCGTTTACTTCTTCAGGTCCTCAAAGTTCATGTTTTGAAAATAGTTAATAGAAGTAGCCACTGCTCGGATGTCATTGTCCCACCTTTCTCTCTAATAAACAGAGGGCCTGAAGTCTTTTGAGAAGTCCTGGCTAGGAAGGATTTCAGGATATTAACCGGACACAATGATGTGTCCTGCATAAGAGGGAGAATTTTCCAAGGAGTCCACCTGTTCTGTGGGTCCTCGTTTTTAGCCAGAAATTGCCGATCGGGTGATAGCAGGACTTCACTTGACAGGAGGAATTCAATATGGCCTGGATTCCTGGAGAGAGCCGAGACTTCAGATATTCTGGCGCCTGAGGCTAGGGCCATCAAAAATAATGTCATCCTAAGAAGGGTTAGATATGGGCATGACTCATTGTTAGAGTCCGAGGCAAGTTTAAGGACATCATTCAAGAACCAGGAGACCGACTGGGGGCGATCTGCTGGTCTCAAGCGGGCGCATGCTCTAGGAATCGAAGAGAAGTATGCGTCTGATAGGTAAATATTAAAACCTACCTGGAAAATCTTCCGTAATGCTGATTTTACCGTAGTAATGGTACTGGCGGCTAGACCCTTCTCGAAAAGAGATCTAAAAAATGAGATGGCCAAATTTGTGGTCATCTCATGGGCATCTGAATCCTTTAGAAAGTTGGCTAATTTCTTAACTGCTGAATAGAGCTACTTGGCCTGTGAAGGATCTCAGTTTGTGTAAGACCTTCATCAGAAGATTCACTGGTGGAAATAGGTAGATTTTCTGCCAGTTGTTCCACTCTACGGACATTGCGTCTGTGGCGAAAGCTAGTGGGTCTAGGTTGGGAGCCACGTAGCAGGGTAGTTTGTGGTTGGCTTCCGTGGCAAAAAGGTCTACTTGCAGGCCCTGAATTTGATTGCCAATCCATCGGAAGGAATCCGCATCCAGTGACCACTCCAACTCCAGCGGAGTTGTCCTGGACAGTGAATCCGCGATGACATTCCTTACTCCTGCTAGGTGAACTGCTGATAGGTGCCATTGGTTCTTTTCTGCCAGCAAGAAAATCGCCAGTAGAACGTGATTCAATTTGCTTGACCTGGAGCCTCCTCTGTTTATGCAGTGGACTACTACTAGACTGTCTGAGACCAGTCTTATATGTTTCTTCTTGGCCGGAGACAGACGTTTCAGGGTCAAGAACACTGCCATTGCCTCCAGGATATTGATATGGAACTTGCGGAATGTCTCCGACCATGTTCCTTGTACCTTTTTGTGCTGAGAATACCCTCCCCATCCACTTAGAGATGCATCCATGTGGATAGTTAGAGACGGAGGAGGGAATTGCAGAGGTACTGACTTGGACAGGTTCCGGTGATCCGTCCAAGGACGGAGCCTCTTTGTCAGAATAGGCGGAATCACTGAGATCTTGTCTCTGAGTTTCATATTGGCTCTTGATCTCCAGACTCGAATGATATCCTTCAATCTGGCCTTTAACAGGACGTCTGTCACGGACGCGAACTGTAGCGAACCTAGAATCCTTTCTTGAGCCCGGCGAGAAGCTTTCTTGCTCTTTAGAAACCGCTTCGTGGCTTTTGCTATTTCTTTTGCATTTTTGATTGGGAGAGATAGCTCGTGTCTGTTCAGGTCCCATTGGATTCCCAGCCACTGGAAACGAGAAGCTGGGGTGAGCCTGGATTTCTCTCTGTTTATCTGGAATCCTAGTGATTCCAGAAACTGCATCACCTTGTATGTTGATCTGCGGCATTCTTCGACGCTGGTTCCCCAAATGAGCCAGTCGTCTAGGTAGGCTACTAACAGAATGCCTCTCGTTCTTAGTACTTGTACTATCGTCTCTCTTAGTTTGGTAAATATTCTGGGCGCAATGTTGAGCCCGAACGGCATGACTTTGAATGAGTAAGCCTGTTTCCCTAGTTTGAAGCCTAGGTACGGAGAGAAGTTCCTTGCTACCGGAACATGATAGTAGGCGTCTGTAAGATCGATAGAGGTGGTGACAGCCCCACGGGGAAGTAAGGTCCGCACCTGCGAGGTGGTCAGCATGCGGAACTTGTCGCAGCGAATGTACGAGTTGAGACGGGACAAGTCCAGAATCACTCTTCTTTTGCCGGAGTCCTTCTTGGGGACACTGAACAGATGTCCCTGAAATTTGCGCCCCACTTTCTTTATTGCTTTCTTCTGGAGGAGGTCCTTGGTATAGTCTATCAGGTCCACCGTAGGCTTTTGATAAAAGGTGACTGGTGGAGGAGGCCCTTTCTTCCAACTCCACCCCAAGCCTTTCGAGACTATACTGTGGGCCCATGGACTAAAGGTCCATTGGTCCCGGAATAGGTACAGCCTCCCTCCTACCCTGCGGACCCTCACTGGTTGGGTGCAGGTCTGGTGCCTCTGCCTCCACGGAAGTCTCTACCTCTTGATCCGCCTCGTAGTCGAGGGCCACCTCTGGCCCAGCTACTTCCGGCATGCCTACTATAGGAGCGAAAGAGATCTCTCGCTTCATAGGTTGGGTTAAAGACCGGGGAGGTCACTATAGCCGAAGAGGTAGACGGCTGTGGGGCTGACAGAGTTTGCACTAAGACAAACTCCTGTTGGGGGTGCGCTTTCGAGGCGGAAGGTTTTCCGACCTGGGAAACTGGCACTGCTTGAACTATTGCTTGTGGATGGGAGCCTTGGTAAGAGTTATATCTCCTTGCCTTCTTCTTGGTTCTGGCTTGGTGTCCGGGCCCTTCAAACTGACGTTTGAAGGGGAGACCCCAGCGAACCCGAAGACTCTGGTTGGCCCTGGATGCCTCCTGGAGGATGTTGGTAACCTCCTCTTTTGGGAAAAGGTTTTCTCCCCAGATAGATGACTTAATGAGCCTATTGGGCTCATGTTTTATGGAGGCACCCGCTAAGACGTGCTTCCTACAAGCACGTCTTGCCACAGCAAAATCGTACAGGTCTGACTGGAACGTTTGTAAAAGCGCCTTAGTCAGAACCCTGAACACCTGCTCCTCACTGTAGGTGGATGCTACCAACTCCGCCGCAGTGACGGAGTTGATAGACCTTGCCAGTCTGGTCTTTGCCTCGAATTCCGTCTTCACTAGGTGATCCGGAATCCTAGGCAATCTCTCGGAAAACAGGTCAGAGGCGCAGTCCGGGTTGAGTTTACCTGTGGTAAACGTCGCCGGAGCGTCCTTCCAAAAGTCTAATCCGGTCGGAAAGAGAAGGGAGGTAGCCTCCGTCTCTCTCAATACTGTTAGGGGTTTATCTTCCGCCACAGCTTGCAGTGTTAATTCCGCCACCTTAGATGTGCATGGTGACGGAATGCCGTCCGGGGGGTCACAAACATAGTGAAGGAGCCTTTATGTGGCATTAACTTTGTGTTAACACAACCTCATTCGGACAAGGTGCGGACCCAAGTGTTTTGAGCCTGCTCTCTCGGGAAGATAACCGTCTCCTTGGGGACTTTATCTACCCGGACCAGCGCATGTTTAGCCAGCCTCACAAACCCGGGGAATGGGAATTGGAGGCCTGGAGGAAACAACTCAAAGTCCTCAATTGGCCGGGTTCCGTACCCTTCAATTGTGAGTTTCCCGTCCAAGAACGGGGCATGTAGCGCCAGCCTCCAAGGATTCTCCTTGTCAAAAGGAGGAAGCTTTGAGCGTCCGGTACCATCATGGATAGCGCCGGAGTACCGGAGTGGAGGAGTCCGGATAGTATATCCTCCAAAGGCTTTATCCTCTCAGTCAGAGACGCAAACGCTTGACCGGAGGCATCCGGGACTGAGGCGAGGCGCATTGCCTCAAGCCTCTGATCTATCACTCCACTAACCTTCGACAACAGAAGGCTAGTGAAGGCTTCCAAGTCAACACCAGGAACCGCCGCCCTAGGGACGGTGGACTGTAAACCCATTCCCACAGTAGGGGAAGGGTTTAGGGCAGCAGGCGATTGAACAGAGGTCGACGGCTGTGGGGCCGAGGACAACTCCGTCGCCGCTGGCGGAGCTGGTTTTGTGCCTTTCTTTAGGGTTTTCGTTTTTAGGGTTTTCACTTTGGGTGCGACAGAAAGTGCTCCTGCAGCAGGAGGGGTGGGCCTGGAGAAGCCCAGGAAGGAAGAGGAAGAAGGAGGAGTAGGACTAAGTAGGAGACTCGCCTCACTTACCTCCCCACCTACCTGTTCCTCCGTGACCATGGGTTCAAGGTTAATGTTGATGGCCGCTACGTCGTCCATCAAGTCCTGGTCGTCGGTGGCTGGCATGGTTGCCAACCGGATGGCTTCGATCAGCGGTTCTGCTACCTCCGCTGGCACCGCTGTGGTGGCTGTGGCTCCCTGGAACAGGAGAGCACAAAGTCCTGCGTCTAGCACGTATGGCTGTCCTTTTGGGGCGTTCTTGCCAAAGCTGGCCACCCACTTCCTTAGGTTGACCCTTGTGTCGTGCCGGGCTGCTTGATCGGCCTGTCAGGGAGGAATCGTATTAGTACAATGCCTGGAACTAAAGTCAGTATAACATCTTATTAAGTTATTATAACAGGACTTTAACACAAATGGTGTAGCGAAGTACTTACATGCTCATCAACTAAAGTGGATACCATCTCATAGCACACCGTACATGCGTCGGGGTGCCAGACCATGTAGTTTTCCAACTGTACCGCACAGTTGACGTGTGAGCGGCACACTACATGGCTATACGGCTTGCCTAGGGAGGCGGGGCACCCCTCTGCTTGGCAGCGAACCATCTGCAATGGAAATTGTTTATGAGCACCGAACTTCGGTAAGTAACGGAGAGAGCATGCACCTTAACTTAGATGGGTCAAGATCTATTTGCTACATAAAATCAGAATAAGTACTATGAATAAAGTAATTACTTTGGGTGAGATTGCCTGGTCTCGATTCCGTCCCCAGAATAGATACCGGTTCATTATGCGGGATCTGAGGTCCACTGGTGCCGGAGAGGGGGGGGGGGGGGGGTGGTTCTCCACTACCCTCAGAGGCATATGGCCGAGTCGGAAGGCTACATTACGTAGCCGGACCTAGTTGTTGAACTCCGCCGAAGCCGAGAGTGAGGACGGAATTAGAGCACTGGCAATACATTTCTTAATGCTCCGTCGCCGAGTGTGGGGTGAGTCACACTGGCCTGGTCATTATAGGACCGTAGCTATATGGGAGCCCCGAAGCTCCGTCCGCTAACTGAATCGTCTCCTAACATCCCTTTTAATGCCGGAGGAAAGGGGCTGGTGCGGGGGTCAGTAGGGCATACCTCTGAACCTGAACGCACTAATTTAAAGGGAGCGTAGCTCCCAGCCCGATTCCACCCGAGTGAGAAGGGTTGGAGAACGAAGCAACGAGCGACGGAGCTGCTATAATGTATGCTCCGGAGCTACGTCCGCCGACTGGTGCGGTACCGCTTGTGAGTCGGCTGCGCCTACTCAGAGATACACGGGGTGGTATATAAAATAATAACAATACCCCCACTCCCTACCCCCCTATTTTCCCTTTCTCCCCTCCCCCTCTAGTAAGAGGAGGAGGGGGGGGGGGAAGGAACGTGGCGCATGTGGTCGGTCACAATCGCCTGGCCACCCACCCGATCAGAGATGGACCTATACCAAGGCTATATGGCCTAGCCTTTGTAGGGAGAAGGCCAACTGGCTTATGGCCAGTTGCGGTTAAGTGGTGGTCGCTCTCGATCAGGAGGCTATGCCGGGTTAGGCCAGACGTACCAGACCGGCAGTTACATAACATATACACAATATAAATACTACAAAATACTATATTCATAGTGAGGTCTAATGGAGGAGTTGTAAGGATATTAGGCTAAGAAAGGCGGGGAGAAAGCACCCGTATGGATCCATTCAAGTTCCGAAAACTCAACAGAACTGGGCAGGGTAGGTCAATTGACCACCCCTGTCAGACTGAAGTGGACGGTAGACCTCGACCAAACCTACTAAATTGAAATTCTTCGATCTAGACCGGCCGGGCGGGTGGCCTCAACCAAACCTACTAAACCGAATTTCTTCTATTTAGACCGGCAGGGAGGTAGATCCGAGAGCACACCGGTTGAGAAACAACTATATTTTAACATCCTCCCTGCTAGCCTAATAGCACCACAGGGGGAGTTAGGTGTGTTTAAGGGTACTAGGTAAGGGACACCTAGTCTACCTTCCTAGGCTAGCCTAGGCTAGGTTCAACCAGGTGGGGAAGATGAGGCAACTCCTCCAACCTCAGTGAATCAATAATGTACATAAATCAAGACTTATCTAAGATCGTGCTACTCATACATATCCTCCTACTAGAGGAGGGAGGGAGAGCGAGAGAGAGAGGGGGAACGGCCCCCTCCTCTCTTCTCACGAATATGATAATTACAACAATAATGATATTGTGCATCGTTATAAAACATGCAGAGACCGGCGCCAACTCGCCCTTGAACCGCTGGGGAGGGGGCCTTTTATTTACGACGTAAACTAACACACTCCTTTGTACCCCCAACGAAAGTCAAGAGCGGGTTATGCCTACTCTAATATCAGTACGGATAGGTAATTCCGCAATACATATATGTTACTGATGACAATGCATCAACTTAAGATAAAGTACATAATGCCTAACATATAATATGTAAATATTTTGTAGATATTGTGTGCTGAAAATTTGCACACGCTCCGATGACGCTCCCAAAATGGCGGCTCAGCCGACGGCGCCCACAATACTATTCTGAGGGGCCGAAGGCGAATTATGGGAATATTTCAATCATAAAAATCAAAAACACGTAAATTGGGGTACTCAACTTAGGTGTAGAAGAATTATCTGCAGTTGCCATGGTGAAAAAGTGGAAAAACTCCTGGAGTGAATCGAAGTGATGCACACACAAAGACTGCTAATACAGAAATGAGCTAGACGAGTGGGTATTAGTAGTAGTAGTGAGTGGAAGGTGAGGCGGGGGGCGCTTGGAACGGCTCCCACCGCAGAGGGATTTTGAAGAGGGAATCTTCTAAGTGGCAGAGGATCTGTGAATAGTAGCTTCCACTTCGCCCCTTTACTTATACAGGCGGCCCGCGGTTAACGGCGCAATCACTCAACGGCGAATCGGTTTTACGGCGGTCGTCAAAAATATTCATTAAAAAAATAAGGCATTTTAAAGGTATCTTTACAGCACAAATTTCAGTTAACAGCGCCGCTAGCGCTGTTGTCTAACGAGTTCATACATTTGTAGAAATGCCGTTCAGACCATAAAGGTTATGCAAATTATATTAACAAATTTTATGGAGAGTTATTACGTAGGTATTAGGGTAAAATATATGCCTCTATGCTGAAAATATCGAGTTACATAAGTGCAAATGTAGCTATGGATGTGTCGATTTATAAATGTTCATGCTTTTGTTTTAAAATGTGTATGAAAATGTATTACGTGAAAGCATTTTTTGTTATTTCTGTACAGAAATATGATACAAAGGCAGCTTTGAAACTGCCTTCACGTTATCAAATACGATGTTTTTTCATGTTCTTTCTTGTAAGCCGCCGCCTGCCGCTCTTCCGAGAATATCGATTTAAAAAAGTGCAAATTAGCGATCGATGTGTCGATTTTATAAATGTTTATGCGTTTATGTTTAAAATGTGTATGAAAATGTATTACGAATAGGGTATTTTTATTTCTGTGCAGAAATATGATAAAAAGGCAGCTTTTGAAACTCCCCTTCAAGTTATCGACTACGATTTTTTGTGTTTTTTTTTCAAGTTCGTTCTTGTATGCCGCCGTCTGCCGCTCTTCCGAAAATATCGAGTTAAAAAAGAGTGCAAATTTAGCGATCGATGTGTCGATTTTTCAAATGTTTATGCTTATGTTTAAAATGTGTATGAAAATGTATTACGAATAGGGTATTTTTATTTCTGTGCAGAAATATGATAAAAAGGCAGCTTTTGTAAACTTTCCCTTTCAAGTTATCGACTACGATGTTTTTTTCAAGTTCGTTCTTGTATGCCGCCGACTGCCGCTCTTCCGAAAATATCGAGTTAAAAAGAGTGCAAATTTAGCGATCGATGTGTCGATTTTTCAAATGTTTATGTTTAAAATGTGTATGAAAATATATTACGTAAAGGTATTTTCACTTTTGATACAGAAATAAGATACAAATTAAGGCAGCCTTTGTAACTACGTCTCCACGTTGTCAGGGGATGGTTTTTTCATGTTCGTTCTTGTCCGCCAGTTTTCGAAAAATGCATTGTGTTATTTTTATTAATTTATGCATCTTTCCATAAATCCTTTAAAAAGTTATACATTATTTCACTGTATCCAAGAATATTGTATGTATTCTCATATTATTGTATTTTAAAATACTACGGCAAACTTAAGCCCGTATTCCGCGGAGCGGCCAATGTTGTGGTTTGAAATCAGCTGATGAATACGAGTTTGTTTCACCATAACGCAATTCTGAGCGAATGCTCTTGCTTCTAGTTAGCATAAACGAATATCTATATACTTGACTTATGTGAGACAAAGTTATTTTTCCTTATACAGCGTGTTTTTAGGTGGAAATATTTATTGAATATGTCTCGTTGTGAATGTGAACTCTATTTTTTTCGTTAAACAGATTACGTTGGCGGCATGTTTATTGCGTAAAAAATTACGTGATTCCGTTCGCAATAATCCTTTATATCATCGTAATACGAACTTTACGTTATTTATCTTATAACGGCGTGAAACCAACAGTAAAATGTGTTCTTTCAAGCACAGTAGTTTTGATTAAAATGATTTTATCCCAATTTTATCTACAGTTGTGTGTGATGGCAGACGTTTACTGCAGTTTTATCCTTGTTGCCGATGTACGATAATAGTCATTAGCAGCTTGAACAGTTTTCTCAGCTTCAGTTATAACTAGGTTTAAATTTAACGGTATATTTTCCGATTGATCTTTAATCTATATTGATCTCTGATCTATAGCGAATAAAGTTATTACATTAAGATATCTCAGTTCTATTCTATACATAACGCCATTTATAACAAATACAGTAATGTTGCACTGTAGTACGATGATCGAAATACAAGCCAAACAGATGTTATCCAGTTCGGTTGTACTTAGGAAAATAAAAAAAAAGTCGTTTCTCGTTCGGTTGTTCATGGCTGTACACGTTCACGCAACGAGTATAACGTTAGAACCATACTTTCATCATTCTCTTTTGCTGTTATTGAACTTATGTAACTAGAAGATGGAAAAAGTTAGGCCATTGTAATTTGATCTCTCATAAAATCGGACTATCGTAAGACTAATGATCATAACCTGAACACTACAGCTACCTGTACACTGTATAAAATTTATTATATCTTTACATACTCTAGACACCCACATGTACTGTACAGTAAATTCTATAGTACTATACTGCATAAATATAATTTTACTTATTGCGCCGTTGTGGGATTACGGCGCCTTTGACTGGTCTAGAGTTTCGAAAGAAGGTGTGCGGCGGCTGTAGGCTTTAAAATCGCTCAGCGTCGAAAATCGCTTGGCGTCGGTGGCCAGGAACGGAACCCCTGCCGCTAACCGAGGGCCGCCTGTACCGGCACCCCTCGGGGTGCTTGCGCTAATGGTAGTAACTTCAGCATACCGTGTAAGCTTTTTCTCTTGTATATTTAGGATATATTTATACTTGAAAAATGAGCTACAGGGATTTTTCACTGGCAGACACAGGTCGAACCCAGAAAAATAAAATTAAGTGTCATGAACAAAAAAAGGTGTAGAGAGTTTTTGTGTATTGTCGTTAAGTTTATCACATTTTCCTTGCCATAATTATAACTTTTTGCAATCCGAAAACTAAGTGATTTATCTGGGTGATCTTCGTACAAAAATGAAACTTTATCGCAGATATTTTCTGGTATTGTAATTTGTACTCATTATTCAACCTACATAGTTATTTTGGGAGATGTTTTATGCCATCGTATAAAAAATATATTCACCTGCAAAATTAAACAAAATTGAGTAATCTTCTTTTATAATTTTGGACAAAAAGTTAAGAACATTTTTATGCTGACCGTTTGAGTCACTGCCTTTTCCCACTGATCTCATTGTTTTTTATGAGTCACAAGCAAAAGGGTTAAGAAGCATTTGAAGCCTGATGAAATGAGTTGGTGCATACTTACCTGACAGTAATACATGAAAGAAGAAGCCCCCCCTGCACAGATATCCCCAAAGAATTAATAATGCCAAGGCCCTGTCAGTTAATGGTGAAGTCTGGATAAGGGCAAGTACAAATAAAATCTAGGGGTGTTCAAGGTTCCTTACCTAACCTTGTCAATAACACATAACTGTAAACACTCAATATGCCTGTAAACAACAACTGTCACACTTTAAATCGAAAATCTTATGCAAAAGGCAGTTAGCTATCTTTTTAGGAACTGCAACCCCTTTCTTCTCTCTCTCATAAATGATGCAATTTGTTAGATAGGTAGCCTATCTTTGTTTACCCACAGCCTACCATAGTTGTTTGACCATTAATGTGTAATGATAGCTAGGAGAAAGTCAGTTAGGAATAGCATAAATATAAAAGAGAGAGAAACAAGACAGAGAGAGAGAGAGAGAGAATTAGTCACAGGAAGAGTCATGAACAGTAGCCATAACACACGCAAAGTTTTAATCTAAGTGCTCTCATAAAAATCTTCACCTGTGACCTGACCTCTGCACTCGCCGGAAACTCGACAGTTCCGGTGACGTCATTTGTTCCACCCACAAGGGGAGGAATTAAGTCAATTCATCACACCTAAAGGACAGTGTTAGATAATCTACAACAAATATGATTGACCAACAGGCGGGGCAAAAGCTTATCCCCGCCTATCCTTGCCTATTCTAGGTGGGACATTCTCCTTTGTAGAATCTTTGAGAAGCCAGCTGGAAAGGAGAGGACCAGTGAGAAAAAGGGAATTAGAAGAACAGCATGTCCCAGAAAGAAGTCAGATTTCCCAGAGCTGTAGCGGTCAAGGAAACTTCATTTTTCCATTTGTAGTCTTCATTGTTGAACTTGTAACTGTGACTGTATCATTCTAGTGTGAATGAAGGGAAGAAATTTGCACTGCATCTCATTTAAACACTGCTGAGAGACTCAAACAAATAATAATTAAGCAAGATATAAAATGTGCATTTGTGAACTATTGAACTAGGCTAGGTATTAACTCAGAGTATCCATTTGCATAAGTTAAATACTGTAGGCTATTACAGCTGTAGTTAAGATAAAGGTAATGGTAGTGAAATTGAAATTTTACTTATTGAATGAATTTACACTGTACTGTTATCAAGTTGTAGCAATCATTGTAATATGTATATAGAAAGACTGATCGTCCACCATATTCACTTATGTAAGCTAGGCTAATGTTTACATTTTCAGAATCATCTGTTTGAGCCTACTACTGAAGAATTAGGAGAATATTTTTTTTATTTGCTAAAAGAAACAAATATATACAGTGGCACCTCGAGATACGAAATTAATCCGTTCCGAGGCGGCCTTCGTATCATGAGCTTTTCGTATCTTGGACCGCATTTTACATGTAAAATGGCTAATACGTTCCAAGCCCTCCAAAAACACCCCAGTAAATTTCATAATGAAGCTAACTTGACCTATAAACAATGAAATACTACAACAATTTGGACCATTCAGTACGTAACTTAATACGTACTGCTAATATACCTGTAAATAAAGTGTATTAGTGTACTTGGTATACAAGAAATACTGTACGTATGTAGTAAAATGTGGAAGCTTACAAATAGATTATTTAGGATATTTTTAATGTGCTAATATTTCATTAACTTGATCTGATTGAGTAAAATGAGCATGATTTTTGGATTCAGTGCAAAAAACTGCCCTAAAATCAGGTATTATATGTCAGATCTTGACAACAGCGCTGGCCAGTGTAATAATTCCTGTTACAGTGGTACCTCGAGATACGAAAGGCTCAACTTACGAAAAACTCGAGATACGAAAGCAAATACGAAAAATTTTACGGCTCTACATACGAAAATTGCTCAAGATACGAAAGGATGTTGCTGTAAAGTCCGAGATTCGCCCAGACCACCGATAACAATTTTGAAACTCGCGTGCCGCCAACTGAGTAGACTCACCACCATCCTCCCGCTCTCCCATTGGTTACTGATGCTAGTCACCGCCATGAGATCCTTCTCTCTTATTGGTCAGCATCCCTCCCATCATGCATCTACTATGTAGAGGCGTGCTTCTTCGGCCACTGCACGGCATCACCTGTATCGTACGCACGCGGTATTCGTTCGTTCTAATGATTTCGTTTATTAACGTAAATTCATTAGTGATTTTGTTGTACGTACATAGTGTACTTTATCATGTTGTGTGAGAACTTTACTCCATACGTATACGTACTACATAACATAATTACGTACAGTATATACATAGTCATGGGTCCCAAGAAACTTGAAATTCACGGAAAGAAGAGGATGCTCTCTTTGAAAACGAAGATAGAGATTATCAAGAAGTATGAAGCTGGTATGCGATTGAGTGTGATTGCCAAGGAATACGACCGAAATCCGTCGACAATAGGCACCATTCTTAAGCAGAAGGATGCCATTAAAGTAGCTACACCTTCCAAGGGCGTCACTATTTTGTCCAGCAAGAGGACCCAAGTGCACGACGAGATGGAAAGGCTTCTTCTTGTCTGGGTAAAAGACAAAGAAATCGCTGGCGATACGATAACGGAGACGGCAATCTCCCACAAGGCCAGCTCTATTTTCAGCGATTTGATTCCCCAGGCCGAAGATGACGGAGGAAAAGGGACATCAACACCAACCCCAGAGTTCAAGGTTTCGCATGGGTGGTTCAAGAAATTCCGTAAACGGACTGGCATCCATTCAGTGCTGCGGCATGGGGAGGCGGCCAGCTCGGACACGAAAGCGGCCGAAGCCTTTAAAAAGACGTTCGACGAGATGATGACCAAGGAAGGCTACAGTTCTCAGCAAGAAAGATAAGGGGAAAGGTTTTTTCATAGCATTACTTACAGTTGTTATTATTATTACAGTTATTATTATTGTTATTATTATTACTGTTATTATTACTATTATTAATAATATTTGAAAATAATAATATACATGTAGGTACCATAAAAATTCTCTCATCTCAGTAAGAGAGAGAGAGTAGTTGTCAGTGCTTAAAAGTGAAGTTGAAAGGTTATTTTATTTCTTTAAAATTCTATCACATATGAATTTTGTAATTACAGTTGTATTATTACAGTATTATTACTTTATTTTGGGAAGTAGACCTTCTTTTAAATGACTTCTGTTGAAAATAATGGCTGATTCAGCTGCTTTAATTTTATACAGGACTTTCTCAAGTCTCCATAGTGTTGATTTTTCAGTATTGCTTAGACTGGCAAGCAATATGTTGTCTCTCTCTTCAGGTAGATAATGAATGAGAAAAGTTACAGAAAAGGTGGTATTTACACCAAGAGATCCATCCACAGGTAGCCATTTTACTATGTCATGTATGAAACCCAGTCTAACCTTCGTCTCCTCACAACAGACCACATATACAGGTATCTGGTTTCATTTTGTTCCGGCATTGATTAAACAAAGACAGGTATTGAATATCTCAAAGGGCACCTGGGATTTAGATATCATTGATAAAATCTTCCTTCAACACTTAAGATTAAAGAAAAATTATCAGTGCGGGGGACCTAGTAAAACGGCTACCTGTGGATGGATCTCTGTATAAATACTGCCTTTTCTTTAACTTTTCTCATTCATTACCTGCATTTCAAGTCATATTAAACACATGTTATTGCAGTGCATCTAATTTTGTTAATTCCTATTGATGCCAATTATGCTGTGTCCAAAATTTCATATCTTTTTCAACGCTGTTTATGCTTTGTCAGAAATTTGTGATCTTCCATTGATGATGTAGAAATGTGAGATTATTTAGAAAAAAGTCATTTTTTTGCGTGTAATCTTTGAATTTTTATTTTTGTTTTCTTATACTTTTACCAAATTTTTTTAGTTACGTTCATTTTTGGCTCATGTTATGTGAATTTTTGTTTATGAATTTAGCTTTTTCGAGCTGGAGCTGTGACTGTTTCCGTTTTTTGATTGATATTATTGAATGTGAACGTAAATTTGTTTTTATGTATGACACATTGTGAGGTGTGAGATTAGTTTGTTGTAACTTGTGTTTTAACATGCCAAATGGCCCCACCCTAATAGTTTTAAATTTTCCACAAACTGGACGGTATGGCACTCAAAGGCAGTGTGGCACTCAAGAAGAACAGCAATGCGCAGATCATCAGATCAGTGTATGTCTTGCGGGATACAAGAACTGGGGAGGGAGAGATGAGCTGATTCAATACAGTTTTGAATATGCCTTCTCTGTGATATTCTGAACACCCGTTAAACCATTTTAAGTATACTGTGTGTGTGTGCAACAGCGCAAGTCAACTGCCAAAGAAGTTAGAAGTTGGCATGGCTTGGGCAGTTCAAAAGAGTGCCACGCATCTCTATATCCCTTCTTGATTGGCCCTTGTGTCTAAGGAGCCAGTATAACCAATCCGCTTCTTGCATAACGATGCCGTGTGAAGTGGGCATTTGAAACAGGCTGCACCAGCGGTCAGATTAGTTCGTTAGCGGGTCCCATACAGCACAGACTGGGTCGAGACGAGTGCCCTGTGCCCGGCAATCTCGTCACTGTTGCCACCAAACAAAGACGTGTATCACCATGAGTGTCAATAACAGTCCAACCTGCCGTCCAGTTTTGCACTAGCATAGTTAACGTAATAATTACAAGTAAATGCCACCTGTGTAGCTAAGAACAATACACCTGTGTTAAACGTTCCCTCGATTATCATTTTTGCATGTCCTACATTGCATGCACGTAAACTTATCTCTCTCCTGTTTTTCCTTCATATCCCGAACCCACAAATGACCGAGATCAGGTCATATATATATATATATATATATATATATATATATATATATATATATTATATATATATATATATATATATATATATATTTATATTATATATATATATATAAATATATTTAGATAGATAGATATATAGGAGTAGATATTACATATACATATACATACATATATATATAAAATATATATATATATATATATATTATATATAATATATATATATATATATATATATATATATATAACATATATACACACATATATACACACACAGTTGTCCCCCTGTATTTACAGGGGATGCGTACCAGGACCCCCCTGTGAATAGTTAGAACCCGCAAATGTTTGGAACCCCTATAAAAATGCTAAAAACAGCCTATTTTGTTAGTTAAAACTCAAGAAAAACCCACTCAAAATTTTTATACTTGGTTTTTTTTAATACTTTTATCGCCAAAGTGCATTTTATGATGAAATTGATAAAAAAAAAAAAAAAAAACTGAATTTGTGTGGATATTTCTCATAGAAAAATGCGGGGAAACGTTCCTGAGAGAAATACGCAAATGTTGTAGTCCGCGAAAACCGGAGAACGCAAATACGGGGGCGGGGGTCCACTACCATATATATATATATATATTATATATTATATATATATATATATATATATATTTATATATATATATATATATTACATATATATATACACAATACATACATACTACATACATATACATATACCTATATAATATTGTCATGAACCAACTACGGTTCCATAGGTACTTTCACACAAAAAAAAAAAAAAAAAAAAAAACTGGAACTGGAGAGACTAGGAGTCCAAAGGTAAAATAAGGAGGAGAGAATAAAATAAATCTACAGAATACCTTATAACTAGTTTATTAAACCTATTTCCTGTACAAAGCAATTTACATATTTACAGGCGAGTTAAGGGTTCAGCCAAAACTATCAAAATGAACAATGTTCCATTACAAATATTACATAGCACAGCAGCAGCATTACAGAAGCACAGCACAAAAGCAATAATTGACATAATCATAAAACAATTAAGCAGGTCAAACAAATTACCAGGGCCATACACCTGCCCGACATCACAAACTAATGTGAATACCCAGAGCCATACACTTGCTCAAAACAATAATAAAGCATGTCAATAGATGAATATGAAAACACCCAGAGCCATACACTTGCTCAGAACAATAGTAAACCAGCTCATACAAATTAACTGGGCCATACACTTGCCCCACAAATAATATGAAAAATAACCAAATCCACCGGTGTAAACAATCAAAAAATAAATCATAATCTCCACTGATAGAGGATGAATTCCCCGACGAACTCAAACTGCATCCCAACCACTGATGCACCAATCAGACGAACGTCACAACAGTCTTACTGCTGTCACATAGGGAATGCCATTAATTACTATGTTTCAGCCACCATCCATCCTTCATCAGAAGATACCAAGTGGTAGCAGACACTGCTATTGTGTGCTACTCCAAGCAAATACTCCAGACTGCTGTAGAACCAATTGGCGTTCTCGTCCTCGACCAGCAGTGGCCAACAGGTAACAATACCTGCTGCTGTCGAGATCTGGACTGGCTGCTGTTCTGAACCCAACTGTTTCTGAAAAGAAGTGGACGACAAACGTCGCCTCGCCTCAACAAAGCAAAACACAAGAGGGAAGGTGAAACAATCAAACAAGCCACACCAGGCTGTTACAATTTCAAATAAAACAAAACCTTACAATATATATATATATATATATATATATATATATATATATATATATATATATATATATATAATACATATATATATATATGTATGACCCCCCGGGTATTTGCGTTCTCCGGTTTCGCGGACTCACACATATATATATATATATATATATATATATATATATATATATATATATATATATATATATATATATAATAAAAGGAGCCCATAAAAGCACCAAAATGTAGAGAGAAAAGTACTATATTTCAGAGACTGCTGGCTAAGGTGTTTGGGTAGGTAAATGCAAAAGGGTTGGATTTCCCAAGAGTATGGGTTACTCTCTTAATCGTCTCCAGGTGAGGAATTTTTATTTTATTGTTGGGTGTGTCTCTGGTCTTGTCTTTTGCATTTACCTACCCAAACACCTTAGCCAAATCCCTGAATTAACGTCCAACAAAAGACATCTCCCAAAGACTCTGGGTCTATGAGATCCCATGCCAGGACTGTGACCAATCTTACATCGGATTTACAGGTAAATCACTTCCCCAGAGATTAATACAACACAAACGGTCAGTTAGGTATGGACAACAGAACTCGGCTATTTTCAACCATATAAATGAACATAACCATAGAATAAACTGGAATTTGTCACGTGTAATTTATAGCAGCAACTGCTGGTACAAGAGTCAAATGATGGAATCGGCCTTAATAAAAGGGAAGCAGGTAATGAACATCTCAAAAGGCGCATGGATTTCAGATGTCGTCGACGAAGTTTTCATTCAACCAACGCTTAAGAAGATTAAAGGAAGATTATCTGTAAACTTCTCATTCATATACCCTGAAGAGAGACAGCAGTCTCTGAAATATAGTACTTTTCTCTCTACATTTTGGTGTGTTTTTATGGGCTCCTTTTAATTAAAGATGGAATTCTGTTGTTACAGAACATTTTTACCAGTCATATATATATATATATATATATATATATATATATATATATATATATATATATATATATATATATATATATATATATATATATATATATATATATATATATATATATATATATATATATATACATATACTCACTCATACTCACTCACTCACTATCACTCACTCACTCACACACACACACACACACCACACACACACACACACACACACACACACACACACACACACACAGTAGTGCCTCAGGATACGGAATTAATCCGTTCCGAAGCGGCCTTCATAACCTGATTTTTTATAAATTTTATAATAAAGCTAAATTGACCAATAAACAATGAAATACAACAATTTGGACCATTCAATACCTAACATAACCTATACTATACCTGTAAATAAAGTGTATTAGTGTACATGGTACAAGAAATACTGTACGTACATGTATGTAGTAAAATGTGGAACCCTACCTTTCGAGTGAGGCGATCTCCAAAAGTGGCGACAGAGGAGGAGGACAAATGGCAGAAAACATGAACACTTAATTTTACGAAACATTAAAAAATGGCAGAAAACATTTTACTTTACATTTTTTTTTTTTTTTACAAAATTTCAATTTCTTCACCACTTTCAACTTTCTGTTTTTTCATATCACTTGGATCTTCCTGTTTGCTTACTACTACTAAAGGCCTTTTTAAAAAATAACTATCCAAGGAAGATTGCTTCTGCCTGCTTTTCACAATGTTCCTGAAACGACTCAGGCAAACGTCATTGAACTGCGCAAGCATACGACCTGTGTAAGCCTTTTCAGGGTGTCTCTTTTCTACAAATGATTGCACTTTATGAAAAGCAGCGAGAGCATCCTTAATTTCTGCCATTGTCATAGGGTCCTCCTCCTCCTCCTCGCCACTGCTAGAGAATCTTCTTGAACGATGTTATGCTGCATGGACTCCAACTCCTTCAGGTCATCCGTCGTAAGCTCCTCTTGGTGCTCCTTAAGAAGGCCATTGATGTCGTCCTCTTCGACGACCAGCCCCATGGACTTGCCGAGTGCAACGATCTCGTCAAGATCTGGTTGCGAAACAGTTTCAGGATCGTCAACTGTTTCTGAATCTGCATCAGCTTCGCCCAAGTTGAATCCCTCGAAATCTCGGGCAGATATGGCATCAGGCCAGAGTTTCCTCCACGAAGAATTCAAGGTTCGCCTCGAAACCTCCTGCTGCCAAGCTTGGTCGATGAGTCGGATGCATATCACGATATCGAAATGCTCCTTCCAAAATTGACGCAAGGTGAGGTTTGTGGTATCAGTGATGTCGAAACATCTCTTGAAAAGATGTTTTATATACAGCTTCTTGAAGTTCGACATCACTTGCTGGTCCATGGGCTGGAGGAGAGGGGTGGTGTTAGGCAAAAGATAAAGGACCTGGATAAAAGAATACTCCGCTAGGATATCTTCCTCGAGTCCAGGAGGGTGAGCAGGGGCATTGTCCAACAACAGCAGACATTTCAGAGGGAGGCACTTCTCTTCCAAGAATTTCTTCACTGTCGGGCCGAAACACAGATTTACCCACTCCGTGAACAAAAGTCTCGTTACCCAGGCTTTCGCATTAGCCCTCCACATCACCGGAAGCTTCTCCTTTAGCACTTTGTGGGCTTTGAAGGCTCGAGGAGTCTCCGAATGATACACAAGTAGGGGCTTGACCTTACAATCCCCACTGGTGTTGGAACAAAGTGCGAGCATAAGCCTGTCTTTCATAGGCTTATGCCCGGGTAGCTTCTTCTCTTCCTCCATGATGTATGTCCGACGAGGCATTTTTTTCCAAAAAAGGCCAGTCTCGTCACAGTTGAAGACTTGCTGAGAACTGTAGCCTTCCTTGATCGTCATCTCGTCAAATGTCTTAATAAAGGCTTCGGCCGCTTTCGTGTCCAAGCTGGCAGCCTCCCCATGCCGCACCACCAAATGGATGCCAGTCCATTTACGGAATTTATCAAACCACCCACGAGAAGCCTGGAAGTCTGGGGTTGCCGTCGATGTCCCTTATCCTCCGTCGTCTTCGGCCTGGGCACTCAGATCACCGAAAATAGCGCTAGCCTTGTGGCAGATTGCCATCTCGGTTATCGTATCGCCAGCGATTTCTTTGTCTAATCCATACAAGAAGCAGCCTCTCCATCTCATCATGCACATGGCTCCTCTTGTTGGACAAAATAGTGACGCCCTTGGAAGGTGTAGCTGCTTTGGTAGCTTCCTTCGATTAAGGATGGTGCCTATCGTCGACGGATTTCGTCCGTATTGCTTAGTGATCACACTCAACCGCATGCCAGCTTCATACTTCTTAATTATCTCCATCTTAGTCTCCATAGAAAGCATCTTCTTCTTTCCGTGAACTTCAGCAACATTCTTGGGACCCATGGCTAATTAAGTTAATTAAGTTCACACACAACACGATAAAGTATATGTACAAGTAGAAAGCGAAATCACTAACACGAACTTACGTTAACTAACGAAATACGTATATGTGAATGAACGAATTCCGTGTGCGTACGATAACGCTGATGCGACGAAGTGGCCGAATGACGCCTTTACGTAGAGGGATGATGGGATAGATGCTGATCAATAGGAGAGCAGGATATTACAGCGGTTACTAGCATCAGGAACCAATGGGAGAGCGGGAGGATAGTGGCGAGTCTACTGAGTTAGCGGCGTGCAAGTTTTAAAATTGTTCTTGGCGGTCTGGGCGAATCTCGGACTTTACAGTACACCCTTTCATAACCTGAATTATTTTCGTATACAGAAGCAAAAAAATCTTCGTCTTTGTTTTCGTTACCTGGATTTTTCGTAAGTAGGGACTTTCGTATGTCGAGGTTCCACTGTGTACAGTGGGCCCCCTGTATTCGCGTTCTCCGGATTTGCGGACTCACAGATTCGCAGATTTCTCTCTGGACCATGTCTAACCATTATTTGCGGGGAATTCGTCCATTTGCGGTGTTTTCTTTATGATAAATAGTCACTAATTAGTGTATTTTGATGTTATTTTCATGCCTAAATACATTTTTATGATACAAAAATGATTTACTAATTTTAGAATATTAATATTGATCAATACTGTATTAGTAAGTTTAATAAGATTAAATGATATCACATAATAACTAAATAACTAATAATTCTCTCTCTCTCTCTCTCTCTCTCTCTCTCTCTCTCTCTCTCTCTCTCTCTCTCTCTCTCTCTCTCTCTCTCTCTCTCTCTCTCTCTCTCTCTCTTACAGATGTATGCTTTTTGTATGATAAATGATTTACTAATTTTCAAATATTAATATTAATGTAAAGAGCAATCACTTCAATAAAGAAAATACTACTGTGAATTAGTAAGATTTTAGTTCTTTCAAACTCCAGGTCTCTCTCTCTCTCTCTCTCTCTCTCTCTCTCTCTCTCTCTCTCTCTCTCTCTCTCTCTCTCTCTCTCTCTTACTGAGATGAGAGATTATTATGGTACATGTATGTATAATATGTTTATTAATATTTTCATATGATGATAATAATAATAATAATAATAATAATAATAATAATAATAATAATAAAATAATGTAATTACAAAAATCATATGTGAAAGTATTTTACAAATACTACGATAATCTCTGCTCTCTCTCTCTCTCTCTCTCTCTATCTCTCTTCTCTCTCTCTATCTCTTCTATCTCTCCTCTATCTCCCTCCTCTGCTACAGAGATGTATTTTTTGTGGATGATGATTTACTCATTTTCAAATATCAATATTAATGTAAACAGCAATAATATAAATTCATTAAAGAAAATACTAAAGTGAATTAGCAAGATTTTAGTTTATAAATAAAAAGAATTATGTAAGAATGAAAGAAAATGCCTTAGAAGACTTACTCTTGGAGCCCTTAGAATAAGATGTTCTAGGCTTCTCTCCTCCGGGATGGTGAGCCGGAGTTTTCTGAGAGCCACTAGAACTAGACTTCTTCGACAGCGTCTTATGAAGCGTCTTGTACTCACGATTACCTTTAACCTTAGGGATCGCCTGGGTGGACTTTGGTCTGACCGATTGCCCATCCCCGGCGAATCCCTGGAAAGAAGAAGAAGAAGCAGTGGGAGAAGAAGCTCTAGACTAACTCGAGGGGAGACCTTGAGCCCCTACTAAACCTGCCTCACTTACACTCCTACCTGCGGCGTCTACCGTCATGGGCTCGAGGTCCAGGTTGAGAGCTGCTACTTCTTCTAACACTTCCTGGTTTCCAGGTTCCTCTGCGCCTAGAGCCACCTGTTCTTGAATGGTGGCGATGTAAGGGGCCGCCGCCTCCGGGTCGACGTAGGAGGTCGGTTTTCCGCCGGGGTAGATGAGGGCGGCCATTTTCTTGTCTAAAATGTATGGCTGCCCCTTTGTAACGTTCCGACCAAACCCGCCAACCCAGGCCTTCAGAGTGGTTTGGGCGGCGTCCCTGACCGCCTGAGCACCCTGAAAGAGAGGGTTAGAATTAATATACTTAAGGCTACTTAAGATTAACTTAAATTACATACAGTAAATGATATATTACAAATTATACAGGCCAATAAATTACATGTGACAAGGTTTAGTATCCGGAGGTGTACTTACTCCGGAGGAGACCTGATCCACCAGCTCGTAACAGATGGTGCAGCTCTCGTGGTGCCAAACTGCCAGATCACCGAACCGGATCGCACAGGTAGCGTGGGTCCGGCAGACCTCGTGCCCACAGGGGTCCTGGAGAATGGCGTTGCAGCCCGACTCCTGACAGTGGGTAGCCTGTAAGTGAAATGATACATGAGTATCAACACTAATTTGCTGGACTAAGTCCATGAAGTGATATAGCATAACATCGGAGTGCACCGGAGTTCATTGACAATTTTAAGGCTTGGTCTCTACCTGCTCTTCTGCCGTGTAACGTGGTGAGTGTCCGATAGAGTTAGTAAAACTTGAATCAGTGTGTCTCTGGCGTTGCCGGAGGACAAAATATCACTGAGACAGTAGTACCTAACATATCTATCTATCTATCTATCTATCTATATAATAAATGTCCTTTAATATCTAATTCGCTCTACCTCGGAATTAATATATTTTCATATATGCTTAATCGAAGGGGAATTTTTTTTTAGGCGATAATAGAATTGCCGGCTCCCAGGCGCGAACCCATGAAACCATACAAATCCAGGACGTCAGTGAAGCTTTTACTGACGTCCTGGATTTGTATGGTTTCATGGGTTCGCGCCCGGGGAGCCGGCAATTCTATTATCGTCTAAAAAATTCCCCTTGGGTCAAGCATATATGAAAATAATATTAATTCCGAATAGAGCGAATTAGATATTAAAGGACATTTGTAGCTGGATGTATGTATATGAATCACGGTAATGTGATATGATTGATATATATATATATATATATCATATATATATATATATATATATATATATATATATAGTATATAATATATATCATATTTATATATATGATTTAAATATATAAATATATAATATATATATAATATCTAATATATATATATATATATATATATATATATATATATTTATATATATATATATATATATATATATATCATATCTATATATATATATATATATATATATATATAGTAATAATATTGTACCACACCCCCGTGAATAGTTAAAACCACCATTAAAAATGCTTATAACTGCCTATCTTGAAAGTTCAGATACCAAATGTATACCTTTAATAACATCCTACTTCAAATATACCTAAAATTACTAACCTATTACTGCATTAATCTTTGAGGTTATATTATTAATATAATTTCAAAGTCATCTTAAACATTTTACTATTAAAAATATATACCTACACCAAAGCAAATACAGAGAGGAGAGAGAGAGAGAGAGTGAGAGAGAGAGAGAGAGAGAGAGAGAGACCAATGAATGGCAACATCATATATCTGACCATCAAGAGTGAAATTATGAATTATTTCTGAATTATTTCTGAGACAGAGAGAATAATAATGGAGAGAGAGAGAGAGAGAGAGAGAGAGAGAGAGAGAGAAGAGAGAGAGAGAGAGAGAATAACTCCTTGACTCAACTCCTTCCTCCCCTCCGCCGCCAATTCGTATATCAAACTGTCATTTACTCCCCCGCCCACCTTCATCCAAGTGGATAAAAAGACTGGGAATCGCTATTTTTAATTAACCTTATTAATATTTGTGGCATCAATAAGTTTCTTGCAGGTATCTTCATACCAACAAAGTTTTTTCCGATTCTCGTTCGTCAATTTCTGGTGAAAAATACGCAGACTTCCTTCTTCCATTTATTGAATTTTGTCGCGACAGCTGTTTTCGCCTTATGGCATTATCAAGCAACTACTGACTTACAATCTGGCCTTTCGGCCTATTTATTTTATCGTGTGGGAAGTATGACCTTGAGGTATGGGTACTGGTTAGTCAAGTATTAACAGCTTAAGGGGGGCGTCTGCTTATATAGAATAATGCTCCAATTTTTATGAAATTATTATATGTTATACATATATATAAGGTGATGTTCCAAAAAAAATTTCAGAGTGATCAAATAATTATTTTGGTTTTTATTGAAAAAATAAGAAAAAATCAAAAAAATTAAAAATGTAACTTTTCCTTCATTTTTAGAGCTATTGCAATGTGGCTTTATACACAGAAAGTATATCATAGTAGAAAAAAAAATGTGAAGTTTTTCCATTTTTTGCTTTTTTTTTGGATGGGGGTCAAGGGGGAATTTCCCCCCCCAATTTTGTTGATTTGGTTATCACGAGTTCCTCGTCAACCTAAGAAAAAATCTAGCCCCAACAAAATATTCGCCTTTCTTTCCTCTTTCCAGTGGTATATTTAACTTTAAAATTGGCCTACAAATAAAAAAAATAGTTCGCATTTGAAGTGCAAAAAAGCGAAAACTGAGAAAAACGGCCGTAAAGGTCAAGAAGTGTTTTTTTTGGCACTCGTGGAAAAAAACTGGTCTTTGAGCAAAACCATGATACAAACAAATGATAAATACTCACTAGCGCTTAGTTCAGAATGCCTTTCCTTCTTTCTAATAGTTATTAGTGTTTTTTTTTGCTTGGTTTCCGGCACCAAGTCCCCCCCCTTAAAAAGGGGTATTATTTGCTCGAAGCGAGGCTAACATCAAGTACCACCTGACTCTTTGTTGCCTGGTTTGAAACCAAGCAAGTAAGAATTTGTCATCATATACTCCCTTTTCATCGTTCTTTATTACTTTCATCAACTGCGAGCGTAACTGTGAAGGTGAAAAAACCTCAGATGATTGCGCAGCAGACGACGTAGAGGCAATGAGAGCAGGGCTCTCAGCAGCCAAAACAGAGCCGCGTGTTGTTGTTGTTGGTGGTGCTGGTGGTGGTGGTGATGGTGTTGCTGGTGGTGGTGATAATGCTGGACAGCGCTGGATACATTAGCCAACAATGGTGGAGGCAATGGCGACGCTGCCACATAAAAAAAAAAAGTCCACCTTCGACCTTATGTCTCTTTTTAGCAAAATTTGCTAAACGAGCCATAGTTGCACGGTTCCATTTCGGCATATTGTCTCACTTTCACTCTAGTATACACACAAACGTATACAAATTGTATTTAGAGTTACTTGATGTAAGAAAACAAGCAAAAAACATGGTAAATAGTGAAAAAATGCTCGGAGTAAAGAGCAGCATACCTCCCCTTTTGCAACTCTGGGACACACTGACTCCCATGGCTCCCTGCTCCCATGGCTCCCTGCTGGGCATGCTACCCGCTCAGAACACCATTCCCCAAGGAATCAGCCATGGCTCCCTGCTGGGCATGCTACCCGCTCAGAACACCATTCCCCAAGGAATCAGCCATTGTTGGTGCCAGATGTAAGAGATTAGGCAAAATAAAAATCAAAATAATTAATAAATTGGGCAGATAAAGGACAAAATGACAATAGTCATTAGGAGCCAATCGTCAGCCCTATGCCACAGTGTGAAGGGGGCGGGGCCAAAACCCCATTAATTTTAATATTTCGAAAAAATGGTTTGGCCACGTGATAACAGAGGTGTTGCTCATGTCTTACCGCCATTTAACCAGATTTTGAAACTTTCAAAAATATTCCTCAAAAATCAAAGGGGAAGCCCCCCTTAAGGGTGTTGATTTGGATTCAAAGAACATAAAGACATAATGTACTGTGACAGTAAAAGTGAAAGTTTAAACAGTGGTTAAATAAATATTCAAAATACAATGCCATGTGCTAGTGGCGTGGTTGGTTTGGTGTTTACTTCTCACCTCGGTGGTCGCGGGTTCGATTCTCGGCCATTCTATTGAGGAGTGAGAGATGTGTATTTCTGGTGATAGAAGTTCACTCTCGACGTGGTTCGGAAGTCACGTAAAGCCGTTGGTCCCGTTGCTGAATAACCACTGGTTCCATGCAACGTAAAAACACCATACAAACCAAACCAAAGCCATGTGCTAGTGTTTCCTTAAATGTATGTTTAAAATTTAAAATGTTTCATGTTGGTTTTAAATAAAAAATTAAAAAATTACTACATAGGAATAAAAATGAATATAGAAATCTAAATACAGGAATAAAAAATATTTTATAGCATGCATAAAGGTACAAGTCAGATCATTTCTGTTTATACATAAATGTATATAATTTAAATTTGAGTGAGTGGGAGCGTGTGTGTATGTGTGTGTGTGTGTCCAAATGGTCTACGTTGGTTACCGGCTGCAGATTCGTGTTGGGCGGGGTCTCAGTGACCCGAGCAAGGATGTTACTTGGCTCTCGCTGGGTCCTCTCATGTCTTCTAAGGGGCGCGATGTCTAGTCCCAAGCAACAGGGACCAGACAGCGCGCCCCAATAAATGGAAGAAGGGAGTCTGCGTATTTTTCACCAGAAATTGGCGAACTAGAATCTGAAAAAACTTCGTCGGTATGAAGATACCTGCGAGAAACTTATTGATGCCACTAAAGCAATTGGTTTTAACTAAATTGTATAAGAGAAAAAACTATGCCCTAAAGTATATATATATATATATTATATATATATATATATATATATATATATATATATATATATATATATATATATATATATAATATATATATATATATAACATATATATATATATATACATATATATATATATATATATATATATATATATATCTATATATATATATATATATATATATATATATATATATATATATATATATATATAATATATAATATATATATATATATATATATATATATATATATATATATATATAGTGGTACCTCGAGATACGAAATTAATCCGTTCCGAGGCGGCCTTCGTATCATGAGTTTTTCTTATCTTCAACCGCATTTTACATGTAAAATGCCTAATCCGTTCCAAGCCCTACAAAAAACACCAGATAAATTATATTTCCAGCCTACAACATGTTCTAGGGTTACGACGCCGATCCGACGGAAGAAATATGACTCCAAAAAGGCAAAATACTGTACATACTTGAGTAATATTCAACTGCATGTAATGTTCAACCCCATTTTTACTGCATATATTAGGACTTTAGCATATATCCCTTAGCAATAAGCCTAGCCTATGTTAGCGGTTGCTACTGTAGCGTAGTCTATGATTCTGACATCTAAACCTAAGAAGCTAAAAGCTTAGAATATGCCAATAAAATGTATAAATAATCAGTATGTACTCATTTCAAATAATTATTAATTAATCATTAACTATAATACACAAACAAACAAAAAAAAACCTTCCAATCGTTTGTTTACATTCAGCTCTTACAAGTACCGAACGAACGCTAAGCAATCACTTTTCCTAGGACACAGTAAGCCATAAATTTTCATTAGTATCTCTCTTCAACTAAAGAAACTACCAAACAGTATAATAACCATTCATTTCTATTCTTTATTCTATCTTTACCTAATGGAGATACCGAGTTAGTGACAGCTATAATGAAACATATACGTAACGTAATATTAAAACAGAAGAAGAATTCTAAAAAAATACGTATTTGTTGGCTTCAATGATAGCAGTCTGATTTGTTTTATATTTTATATCTAATTCACAATTTTTTTTATTAAATGTATTGCATGTACTCATTTCAAATAATTATTAAGTAACCATTAACAATAATAAACAAACAAAAAAAAAGCTTCCAAATTTCTGTTTACATCCAGCACTTACGAGTATCGAACGATCGCCAAGCAATCACTTTTCCTAGTACACAGTAAGCCATAAATTTTCATTATCTCTCTTCAACTACTGAAACCACCAAACAGTATAATAACCATTCATTTCTATTCTTTATTCTATCTTTACCTAATGTTTTTTTTTATTAAATGTATTGCATGA
Organism: Macrobrachium nipponense; assembly: GCF_015104395.2. Lineage (NCBI taxonomy): Eukaryota > Metazoa > Arthropoda > Malacostraca > Decapoda > Palaemonidae > Macrobrachium > Macrobrachium nipponense. Next base: position 91,205 of record NC_061089.1, on the reverse strand, counting down.
ATAAGTTTTTCAATTTACAGCATCCTTTTACCAATAGAATACTTAAAGCACAGGGGTAGATGCTGACCAATAGGAGAGCAGGATCTTATGGGGTGACTAGCATCAGGAACCAATGGGAGAGCGGGAGGATGGTGGCGAGTTTACTCAGTTGGCGGCGCTCGAGTTTTAAAATTGTTCTCGGTGGTCCGGGCGAATCTCGGGACTTTACAGCAACCTTTCGTAACTTGAGCAATTTTCGTATGTAGAGCCGTAAAATTTTTCGTATTTGCTTTCGTATCTCGAGTTTTTCGTAAGTTGAGCCTTTCGTATGTCGAGGTACCACTGTATATATATATATATATATATATATATATATATATATATATATATATATATATATATATATATATATATATATATATATATATATATATTATATATATATATATATATATATATATATATATATATATATCTATATCTATCTATATATATATATATATCTATATATATATATATATATATATCATATATATATATATATATATATACTCTATATATCTATATCTATATATCTATATATATATTATATATATATATATATATATATATATATATATATATATATATATATATATCCTATATATATATATATATATATATCTATATATATATATATGATATATATCATATTATATATATATATATATATATATATATATATATATATATATATATATAATAATATGTATTTTAGGGCTGTTGCCTTGTATAATAAGGCGCCCTATGAGGTAATGTTAGACTTGCGATAATCTTAAGCTAAGTCGGTTGGTAATGCACTTCCATATTCAATGGAGTGTCTTGGGGTTTGTAGATCACTTACGAGGTCGGTATTATCTTCTTGGTTATGACGACGATGTGTTAAACTCATGATGATTCGGTGAGGAGGTGAGGATCTAGTAGAAACCACGAAGTACAAAAATACTTATATTCTCTGAATTTACATGGTGAAGATCAGGTATGATTGTACAAGTCTTCTAATGACGATAGCTTGATCGCTTCTGCCAATGATGATGGCTAATTCTATTCTCTCTACATGATAAAGCTTAGGTAAAGAGGTACATGTCTTCTAATGACGATAGCTAACTCTATTCTGCCTCTACTACCATTTCGGTTACCAGTCATAAAGGAACAGACAGTAGCTCGAACATATGAACATACAATCAGATGACATAGTTACATACGAACATACAATCAAAATGAGACACACTACAGATCACGTAGGCCGTTTGAATTATAGGTCGCGGTATTTGTCTCAAGCAGGAAGCTTGGACTAAAGTTTATAAACAATTGAATGACCACAGATGACGGCATGTCAACTTCGCCTACATACTTTATGGTATACGTCATCTTTAGCGTCTCTAGTCTGATCACATTCCTGCAAGCAATCTGGTTGACCTCTTTAGTTTTAGTCTTTTATATATATGGACTAACATTCCATATTTTTATTATGTAAACACTTACATTAGCTCGGTCAGCTACCAAAACCAACCACTGAATATTACTCAAACATGACTTGCAGTTGACTTATAGGAGTGTGATACAGACACTATGTGAATATATATAGATAATAGAAAATACTTATAAGTAAAAAAAAAAAATTCATGGTGTACACAAATACAGATTCAAGTAATAAAATATTAGACATAATATGCATATAATATTTGTAAATAATAGTGATCACGTGATATATACTGTTACAGTTTTTCACTTCGTTTCATTAAGATACATATGCTACAGAAAATACTAATGTACTCTGATAATTGCATAGAACAAAGATTAACATGATAAAAATCCTATTTTAACTGATAAAAATTTCATATATGAATTGATAAAATTATTAATGTTTATGCTGATTGATTCGTTGATTTTTATGCTAACTGTTATATATCTGATTCATTAATCCATATACTAACTCATATATAACTGCAGATATTGGTAAGATAAAAGGTAACGATTTGATTATAGGCTACCTGATTTGTTTATACATATGTATATGGATTCATATAATTATGATTAATATATGTGCACTTTAAATAGATTCCTATTGCGTACACGCAAAGATATTTCGATTCTGTTATTTATGATCATTTATAAATAGATTCCTAGTGCGTACACGCAAAAAAATATATTTCGATTCTGTTATTTATGATCATTTATATATAGGATACATGATACTTTATATATATAGGATACATGACCGAGGTTTATACTACTACACATTTAACTAGCGTTCGAACAACTTTTCATCCATTACACAGTTCCAGACAACCACCTATTGCCAAATGAAAGGGCCAATTTCAAATGGTTAAAACAAGGGGAACATTTGCCTGGGCGGGGTCCAACGTTCTATTTTGCGCTCATACTTGTTCTCTGCATCCTAAGCCACACGAATATGTTCGCAATGAATAAAATCATCCCCAGCACGAGTCCTTCGCCAGCAACGTAGAGTTGAATATCCTTCGGGTCGTAATTGTCGGAAGTATGTCCCTTTTTGTAGTCGATTTCCGACAGCCGCCGGAGCGTTCCGCATTAAAACGAGATTAACGTCGGGATACGGGTGTCGGTCAAAGAAGTCCATGATGGTGCTTATTCCTTTCACATTGTAGGCGGTTGTTACTCGACTGCTGTCGTCCGCAGCGACGAACGATTTTTTGAAGTTGCGATGTGAAACTCTCGTACTGCAGGATACTGTAACCAGGTTCCATTAATCAGCCTGCAAGTGAAATTATACTTGTCACGAGGGCAAAGTAAATTCAGACGACATCCAAATACAGGGGGGGAGAGAGCCATTAAGACCAGACTTAACCCACATGAATTCGCTGATTTTTTATGGAATTCAAAAGAGTCAGCTGTACAAACTTTTTTATCCATGGCATTAACAATGAGTGAACCTATCCAGGTCTATGATGACTGTAAAAATATCCATAAATATAAAAAAAAATAAACAGATATCAATACGATCCCAAAGAAAATTTGATATTACTGGTAGTAAATTACTAGACAAAGAAGTGGAAAACGGAGCTATTTGTAAGATTGCCAGGCAACATAACAGTGAAAGAGAATATTAATCATGATTCTGTATTTCTCTATGCTAACTGAAATTAATTAAGTTGTGATAAATCTGATCCTATGTGCCCCTAACAAAAGTTTCATATTCAATTTTCTCTGCGCGCATCCTCTGAGGTTAATTTTTTAAACTTTATTATAAGCTAGAGATGTAACGAAAGAACCCCACTATGTACTAATTTCTATATAAACTTTGGGTTTTTTCAAGAAAATGTAACATTTTCCCATGAATGTGATTTTACTTGAATTGTGATAGAACAATGTTGCAAGTAAATATCATATCCATGACTTGATACTTCTAAATGTCCGTTTATACCCATGTCCATAAGCTAAATTATTGACTCTAATTGTCTATGAGGTTCAGAAAAAATTAATTCCATTTTGTTGTATAGAAATTCTATTGCTTATTTTTGTTTATTAATTTTAAAACGATTGCGAGTTGCATTGCACACACGGATAAGAATAGGTTATGTGGTAGGTCATGTCATCGGTGACCTATGAACCACATGTGAAGTTCATGAGCTAAGCATTCCTTTCTCCAGTCAACCTGCTTTGCAAGCGCGAGATGAAGCCTGTGCAAGCAGATATTTTTGAGGTTAAGGAATCATGCTGATACGGCAAACTCGACAGACCTTTCTGAAACTGATGACGTTGTCACCAGCTTAAGAGTTACTTTATTTGCTGTAAGAGATACGACTTTAGTATTTTCAAATGATATTTTTTGTTTTTAATTCTCCACCCACATGAGAAGAATGTCTGAAAAAAAAAACAGTACCAAAATTGAACAATATATTAGTTTCATGTTGGATATCTGCATGATTGTAAATTAAATGTAATACTGTTAAATTAATTAGATATTCCTTATTAATCAACTAATGAAAAAAGGGTTTCCCATATAACAAATTTTAATATATTACTATTTGCCCGCCCTGTATAGATTCTTCGCATAGATAATACATTTTCACTTCTAGACCTTCCTGACTTTAAAATCTCTTTTTATTTTCTATATTTATTTTATTTTATTTATTATTTTTTTATTTTTTTTTTCATTGACTACGAATATAATCACCGAGACAGACAATATGTCAGTAGGTTTGATATTGTTTTGTTTGAACTTTTAGCTTATTTGTCATTACTAAAGCGTTAAGTTAGACTTCAAATCTTTACGCATATATGGTTTGGATATTTGATTAACCTATGGTTACGTTTTGCTTATTGATTTTATCGTGATTCCTTTCTTATTATAATTTGTAACCCTTCCGACTTCTTACGGAGTGTATTATGGAGTGTATTATATTGACTCCACTTGTATCCATATTTATTTTATTTTTTATATTTATTTATTTATATATTTTTTTATATATTTGATAAATTAATGGTTGGCTTGAATATGTGGAAAAGTGTTCTAGCGGCGTACCGTATAAGGCTACTTGCGGTATCAATTCTTTAGATACAAGATATGAATGATAAAGGTATTTAAAAACGGCGAGAAACCGCTAATTAATCCAGTTCGGATCCAATATCACGAATGTAACTCGTAAGACATTGACACTTTTTTATTTATCCGTTATTCTGCCAAACCGATTGACTCTGGGTGATAAAATATAGTATTAGTTTTTCTTAATGGAAAGGAGTTCACACACGAGTTAAGGAGATTATTATTGATTTACACCACCCGAGTCAGATTATCATGTGTTGAATTCCATGTTTACTGATTTAGCACTCATAAATATTCCTAGCGCACTCAATTGCGGTGTTTGTTTTTAGTGCTATTAATTCTATATAACGTGTCAAGGCACTATTAACACTAAGAAGTGTTTATTCCCTCTGTCAGACTCGTAATTCTGTTAATAATTCTACGTATATTCTTTCAAGGATTGATTTGGCACAGGATAGGCCCCTAAACTGACAGGTGTCTTAGTGTATCCCTTGTTTTCATGACACGTGTTACAATTAGTTATGTGCTTTTTATATCTGTAAGCATCGTAGGCTAGTAAAACAGTGATTTGGCTTTCTGTGACATAATAGAGAACCCTGGATGACGGAATGCAACCAGTTTAGGACGATTGGTATGAAAGAGATTATTACTACTACCTGGTCGTTAGTCACCTGCTGTGTTGGTTTTCGGTGTTTTCCTTGTCACGGACCTACATATAATATTACATTTGATTACATTATTCTGATACACATACTTTAAATATACTTTTGCTTTAGGGTTTCTGCTCGAAGTGTTTATTGGTTTGCTTAGCCGCTGACCCTGTTTCCGTTCGAAGTGTTTATTGTTTTTGCTTAGCTGCTGACCCTTGCTTTGTTCAGTTTGTAACAGTTCTGCGCTCCAACCCAGATATTCAATGCTTGCGATCTCTTCGGTTAAGGAATTTTCTTTTTTAGATACGGTTTTAACAATAGGTACGGATGTTTCTATATCTTTTAGTCTAATTAATGGTTCTTTGCAGTATGGTGGGATTGCGGGATAATGCGTCAGCTATGATAATTGCTTTCCCAGGTAGATATCTTATCTTGGCTCCAAAGACCTGAATGATCATTTGTCACCGAGTTCCTTTTGGACTGTGATTAAAGCCTTTGAAAAACTCGGTAAAGGACTCATGTTCAGTAAGGACTTTATCAGGATAGCCATAGATTATGAACTTAAAATGTACTAGTGAGTTAAAGATACCTAGCCCTTCCTTGCCTATTACTGCATATTTACTTTCAGAGGGCTTTAGTTTACGTGAATAAAAAGCTATAGGAAAAGACTGTTTATCATAATTACTGAAGTAGTACCCTCTTACCCCTTGGTCTGAGGCGTCTGTTGCAATAAAAAAAAAATTTCCTTATTTAAATCAGGGATTTTTAAGTTAGGTGAGCTGCATTATTCCGCTTTTAAGATATCGAACGCCTGTTGATGCTTTTTTGACCATAATAAATCTACGCTCTTCGTAAGATCTGTTAAAGGAGCTGTCATGATTGAAGAGTTACATATTTACATACGATTGTAATACCCACTACAGCGCAAAAGTGCTGTATCCCCCTTTTACGTTAATAGGTACCAGAAAGTTATGAATAGCCGACACCTTACCATGGACTACTTTCAAGACCTTGACTAGACACATAAAACTAGATAAAAATGTTCGTTTTTTTTTTTAACTCACATTTAGATATTTTACTCTGAGATTATTTGTTTTTGTCTCCGTAGCACTAGCTCTAGTTTATGTGAATGTACTTCTAAGGTATTAGCAAAGATTACAAGACCAACGATTAGGCATGTTGGGTATCCCCTAAAAGTCTCCAAACACTATATTGTAATTGGGGCGCAACGTAAGCCGGAGGCATACGTAAAAATTGATAATGTTCCCTGAGTGTGCTGAAAACGGAGTATGAGGTACAATCACTTAGGTAATGGTATCTGGTAAAAGCTTTTAACCCTCTTACGCCGATTGGACATATTAAACGTCGAGTCAAAATGTCTCCCGTATGCCGATTGGACGTATCATACGTCGGCTCAAAAAAGTTTTTTTTATTCGCGGAAAAATACTTATAGGCCTCCAGCCGAAAACTTTTGAATCACGCACCTTGGGGGATGCTGGGAGTTCACGGATCAAGGCGTTGTTTTGTTTACAATCGCTAACGCAGGAGCGCAAGCGCGAATTTCTTTCTTATCGCACTAAAAAGTATCAGTGACACATCTCAAAAATTATTTCGTCACTTTGACATAATTTTTGCACCATTTTAAATTATCCTTTACATGAGATATTATATATGAAAATGTGCGCAATTTCATGTACAATACAACAAAAAACTACTCATGATTGTAGCTTTTATCAGTTTTGAAATATTTTTATATAAATAACGATAAGTGCAAAAATTTCAACCTTCGGTCAACTTTGACTCTACCGAAATGGTCGAGAAACGCAATTGTAAGCTAAAATTCTTATATTATAGTAATATTCAATCATTTGCCTTCATTTTGCAACAAATTGGACGTCTCTAGCACAATATTTCGATTTATGGTGACTTTATGAAAAACTTTTTCCCTATGTTTCGTGCGATAACTCTTCCGATAAATTTTTTCGTGCGATTGTCCTAGATGTTTGCACCTTTTTAAATTTGCCGTTTACATAAAGTTTTATATGGAAATGTGCACAATTTCATGCATACAACAAAAAACAACCCATGGTTGTAGCTTTTATCAGTTTTTTGAAATATTTTCATATAATAACGTTAAGTCAAAAATTTCAACTTTCGGTCAACTTTGACTCTACCGAAATGGTCGAAAAACGCAATTGTAAGCTAAAACTCTTATATTCTAGTAATATTCAATCATTTACCTTCATTTTGCAATGACTTGGAAGTCTCTAGCACAATATTTCGATTTATGGTGAATTTATGAAAAAAAAAAACATTTTCCTTACGTCTGCGCGGTAACTCTTCCGAAAAAATCAGAATTTTTTTTGTGCGATTGTCGAAATGTTTGCACCATTTAAAATTAGCTGTTACATAAAGTTTTATATATGAAAATGTGCGCAATTTCATGTAGAATACAACTAAAAATGATTGAAGGTTGTAGTTTATAGGATTTTCTCTTTGATAAACACGCCTTATTTTGCAGGATATAATATAATATTTTGTATACACCTAGATGGATATCTTACAATTACACTAGATACAGATCAATGTTTTTTATAACTATAGAGGTATCTGTAAGCGCTCGCTTATCCGGACTTCTCATTAGGGAAGTTCGAACAACATACGGTGAGTCCGTAAATACAGGACATTACGTGTACTAAAGGAATAAAACAAGATATTCTAATTTTTACGGCGCGTACAGTTGGGCTTAATCCACCAGTATTTATAATAACTTAATGTATTAAAATTACGAAAACCTGCTCTGATTACTTGATACGGTCGTGTGATTCATAGGAAAAATCCTTTTTAATTCAAAAAGATATTGGCATGCATGATCCAACATCGCTTTTCCCCACTCTGCTAGAGTCGCTTATTGTGTGGAATTTGCTATGCTTTGAACACTTCGGCAGTTTTGACTGACCCAGACCGCTTGACTAGATGACACAGTAACCGAGTTTGCTTGTTTGATTCTGATAATTAGGGCTACTGTTTACCATCGGCAACGCATTGTGTGTTTTTAGCATTCTGTTGTTGGTTACGTGTAAAGCAACGAACGTATGAATGACGAACTATTAGGAGTTGAGCGATTACAATTAAGACAAGTTATCTCTACTGCATTCAATAATAACTGTTTACTTCATTCTTTGCTAAAATTTGAAATAGTGAGGGATCCTGGTCAGCCCATTTAGCCTAATGAAAGTTTTTTACAGACATGTTATTCCTTGCAATCCAGCCGTATTTTTTTAAAGCTAAGTTGAGTCATTGAGGTTCGATATTTTATATAACTCAAAAAACTCAAGGCTAAAACTGCGATCGGGACTTTGCAAAGGAGCATTTATTGTCATGACCCGAAATAGTGTTACCTCTAATTTATCTAGATTTGTACGGGTGTTCCACTTGTTTTTGTGTGTTTTCTTATCACTACGGTGCCTAACGACCCTATCCATGCATCTGTATAAATACAGACGTCCACTGCGTAAACGCATATTCACTGTTTAATATGATTTGTTACGTAAGATATTAATAATCACCCAAAATGAGAAAATTAACATAGTATATGATTATGATATTTCAGTAGAACTTCTGGAAACAGACACTCAAAGATAAAAAAACTCGCAGTAGCGAAATCTCAATGATGTAGATAATTTCTGTAAAAAAGTAAGATTAAGAATGTCTCGTAACTTCAGCCACAGGAATAACGAAATTCGACCTGCAAAGGAAACACTCTAAGTTACTGCAAATGAATAAAAAATTGTACTTAGCTTGCTTTTGTGGGAAGTCACGGTGTTCCGATAACGACACACGGCCTTGGTCCTCCTTCTCTATTTAGCGGATGACCTGGTTTTTTTGGCTTGAGTTTCCCCCGTGCGTGATGTTTGGATGATTCGAGACCTTGTAGATCCGATGCTGCAGACGCGTTCGGTTTGTTTCTTGAAGTGCCGGAAACACTCACTAATGATGTTTTCTTGAATGATTCTAATGAGAGACGAAGCTTGCGTTGCCGTAGGAAAAAGGACACGTCGGTTTTGTTTCTTGAAGTTATTCACTAAACGATGATACTAAGTTGCTTGAAGAATCTCTTGCTTCTGTCGTCATTGACTTCATGATTTATTATTCTGGTTTTACTTCGAAGAAGTTGTAGAGTTCTTCTGTGACGCTGAATGACCACAGATGACGGCATGTCAACTTAGCCTACATACTTTATGGTATACGTCATCTTTAGCATCTCTAGTCTGATCACATTCCTGCAAGCAATCTGGTTAACCTCTTTAGTTTTAGTCTTTTATATATATGGACTAACATTCCATATTTTTTATTATGTAAACACTTACATATATATCTACTATATATACTATATATATATATATATATATATATATATGTATGTATATATATATATATATATATATATATATATATATATATATATATATATATATATTATATATATATGTATATATATATATATTATATATATATATATATATATATATATATATATATATATATATATATATATATATATATATATATATATATAAGTAGATATATATATAGATATATAGATGTAGATATATAGATATATATATATATATATATATATATATATATATATATATATATATATATATATATAATATATACAATCATACTTTTAGGGCATAGTTTTTCTCTTATACAATTTTAGTTAAAAGCAATTGCTTTACTGGCATCAATAAGTTTCTCGCAGGTATCTTCATACCTCGATCGAGAGCAGGTCGCAAGTTCTCATTTTGATGGCAGTTGGTCATCTATGACGAGGACATCACTCCAGATGTAAGTGATGATGAATATTTGCCCCCAATATATGTTCTAGAGACTTGCAATTTGTTTTAAAGTGAAGAGAAATAATTGAATATTACTAGACTGTAAGATTTTTGTTACAAATGCGTTTTTCGTCCATTTCGGTTGAGTCAAAGTTGACCGATCGTAGGTTTTTTCCTATTTATCGTACTTTATATGCAAATATTTCAAAAATGAGAAATGCTACAACCTTCAAATATTTTTTGTTATATTGTGCATGTTTTTTACGCACATTTTCATATATAAAACTCTATAAAAAGCATAATATGAAAAGGCACAAATATTAGGAGAATGTGACCTACGCATTTCGGAGATTCGCTGCTGAGAATCGGCGCGCGGAGCGAATAAAATAGTTTTTTTTCAAAATTCACCATAAATCGAGATATTGTTCTAGAGACTTGCAATTTGTTTTAAAGTGAAGAGAAATGATTGAATATTACTAGACTGTTATGTAATTTGCTTACCCAAAATACCAATATTTATAATATATATATATATATATATATATATATATATATATATATATATATATATATATATATATACTATAAAATATATATATTACATTTTTCAATTCTGGTACCAATACATAAATAAAAGGAATGCAGGTGACACTTTTCTTTTCGCATACAATGAAATGTCTTATTATTATTTTATCATGCACAGATAACGGATATATAAAAAATTGTAATAAATATAAAAATAAATGCAGAATACTCACTCGGTAATCCTGACCTCTTCGTTCTATTCTTGTTGTTTTCTCCCTCCTCCATTGAAGAGTCTTGCATTTTTTTCCTCTCGACATGACGAGGTACAGGTGGAGAGGGAAAGCGCGCCCTTACTGCTGATGGACCCGGCGGCCCCATGCGCCCTCCGCTGTCGGTTTAGGGGCGCGCTCCAATACATGACCTTAGTGTGGTACTTACGGTCACAGTCCCCTATCCTGCAAAGAGCAATTTTGCAGAGACGACAAAGAACCGGGTGTCTCTCCTTCTGCCATTCATATGGCAACCACCTTGGCACCGTTTCTGCCTTCGCCCTTCTAAGGCCTCCAGTATGTGATCCCCTGGCTGCAGCTGACCACAGGGGTCCACTACCCGACGAGAAGCGGTGATGGCGGGGCCGGCACCAAGAGGGGGTGGGCGTCGTCAGCAGGGCGTCGTCAGCAGGGGTCGGCGGCAGCAGGGGCGTCGTCAGCAGGGGCGGCGGCAGCAGGGCGTCGTCAGCAGGGGCGTCGTCAGCAGGGGCGGCGGCAGCAGGGGCGGCGGTAGGTCGACCGAAGTTGGCCCTCCTATCTGCCCTTTCCGCTAGGGGCAGATCTGCAGCTCGGGGCAGGGGGTCAGTGATGGAAGGCCACTCATCGGGATCGAAGTTGATGAGGGCATTCCCGGCTACCTCTAGGAACTGTAAGTGGGACAACCTCGGAAGATTGTCACCGCAGTACCCACAGTACAGTATGTAGGCATTTTGGAGGGCCAACTGAAGGATGTATTTGAGGAGCTTCTGGGTCCACCTTCTTGGTTCTCCTGGCGAAGGGATAGTACTGGATGAGCTGATCAAAGAGATCAACTCCTCCCATGTGCCTGTTGTAGTGCCCATGACGGTAGGACGCTGGACACGAAACTCCTCATACACAACTCGGCCCTGTCGACGTGTCTTCTTCCGCTGTACGATCTCTTCTTGGATGGGTTCATGACTCGTCATAATCATGGGGACGAGTCGGACACCCTTCCAACAGATGACGAAGACAGCGCCCTTCCGCCGCCACTCTGTCTCTCCTCTTGCCAGGTGTTGCGGATGACTAGCGAACCTCTTGAGGGAATTCGGGGCCCCACACACCAACTTAAGGGTACCACTGCAGTGCACACCAGCTTCATACAGTTCCTGGGGCCAGGGATACCGAGTTATAATATTATCCATAAACAGGTGATATCCTGGTTACGGAAATGTCCACAAGACTGAATACAGTGTCATGCAGCGTGGAGAAGACCCCAGAATACACTGAAAGTCCACGACGTATCCAGTGTTGGCCTCGGTAATAAGAAAAAAATTTCACTCCATATTTCTTCGGCTTCTTGGGGTATACACTTTATACTAAGACGTCCTTTGTAATGGCATCATCCCCTCATCCAAAGAAAGGTTCTTTCCAGGAACCACGACGATTTCTACAACCGATCACGAATGTATTCCAACACTGGGCGCATTAAAATGAGGCGATCACTGTATTCCGGGTATGGCCCTTCGTTGTTTGAAGCGTTGAAATACCTGTCCAACGCCAGGAAATTATCACGGGACATAACGCCAAAGCACATTGGGCATACATAAAAAATAATTCCTCCTCCAATATTGCCTGACGTCGGAAGCAGGTGTCATACCAAAATAAATGTGGAGCCCCAAAAAATGTGCCATGTCAATGAGGTTGCAACCCCGCCAGTAATAAGACAAGGTCGTCCGTAGTTCATACCAGCAGTACCGAGCGTAGTCCACCATCTCGTGTACCAGGTATTCCAGCAATTCCCGCGTAAGGAACAGCTGGATGAACCCCAAAGCAGTCAGGGGTACTGGTACGGTGAGCCCAGGGGTTGCCGTGAAAGGGTGCATGTTAGGAGGGGTGGGGTCCTCCGTCCACCCCTCGTCACTCTCTGACGACCGACCTTCACCTTGGCTGGCGCGACGAGCCGACCTTCTACGTGCCCGTGCCCGCGCACGCACACGGGTGCGGGCACGATATTGCACACTACCCTCCCCCATTGGCCCATCACCCTCACTTAGGCCTTCGCTTTCAGTATCGTCCTCCGCGATGAAACTAGACCCCATATCCCCATCCTCCCCCTCCTCAGATTCCCCCTCATATGCACTGAAGCCACTGAATTCGAGCTCACTTTCGGGATGTGAGCCTCGAACGGACATTCGTCCTCACTGTCATCGGGACTGATGTCCTCATCACTTGATGACCATCCACCATCAAAATGAGGACTTGCGACATGTTCCCGATCAAGCTCTGAAAGATACTCGTCTATGTCCCTTGGTTGGAGGCCTATGCCTACGAATGCCCCTAAGGACGGCCACATGCTTCCTAGGGGTAACCAAGGCATACGATGTGTTTTCCCTGAAACACTTACATCCACACTTTGTCCCGCACAGAACGGCCTTGAGGCGCGGGGTCATGCTGGGTGCTTGGCCCTTCGCCAGCATCCAAGTCCAAAACTCTCCTAACACGATCCCTTCCGACGGGTAAAACGCACCTTTCGCGGTTCACACGTCGTTGAGACATCTCTACGAATGTCTGTAGCAACACAAATGTTCAAAGTCTCCGCACAAGTCCAGACGCTTCCGACAAAAGATCGCTCTCGGACGATGTGCCGCTGATGCTGACTGGAGCAAGAAGAAGGCATTTCGCGCATGCGCACTTGGGTCACGCTTCCAAACAAAACAAGGCCTTGATCCGTGAACTCCCAGCATCCCCCAAGGCGCGTGATTCAAAAGTTTTAGGCTGGTAGGCCTATAAGTATTTTTCCGCGAATGTTAAAAAAAACTTGTAAGTCGACGTAAAATACGTCCAGTCGGCACACGAGACAAAAAATATCGACGTAAAATACGTCCAGTCGGCAGTAAAGGGTTAAATACATACACATAAGGCACAAAATTGTGACACACATGTTTACACAAGAGCACATTAAAATGAGCAAAATCACAAAACACACTTAACAAATTACATTAGAAAAAAAATACATTAAAATTATTTTTTTAGAAAAATTTTTTCCAAAGACTGGGAAAACCAAACTAAGACAGTGATATATACTTACGCAAAAAGCAGAAGACACTAACCTTACAATGCAAATGACAGGACCGGACTAACAGTAAAACTAACACAGTAAAAGAAAAAAAAAACACACACACACACACAACAAATAGATCAGAGAAACAAATAGTTATGAGCTATGACAGAAACAATGGAATAGAGCTAGTTTTGAGTGTAACGAAGGAACACATAGTTTTAATATTTAAAGGTGCAAAAATCTGAAGTTTTTGTTGGTTCTGTTTTTGGTCAATAACTTTAAAATCATTGTAATTTATATGTGCTTTGCATTTGGTAGTATGATTCCTTATAAAGGATAGCTCTGGATTTGACATTCGGCATCAGTTTCTATAACTCACCCCCTTAAAAAAAACTTGTAAGTCGACGTAAAATACGTCCAGTCGGCACACGAGACAAAAAATATCGACGTAAAATACGTCCAGTCGGCAGTAAAGGGTTAAATACATACACATAAGGCACAAAATTGTGACACACATGTTTACACAAGAGCACATTAAAATGAGCAAAATCACAAAACACACTTAACAAATTACATTAGAAAAAAATACATTATTAAAATTTTTTTATTTTTTTTTAGAAAATTTTTTTCCAAGACTGGGAAAACCAAACTAAGACAGTGATATACTTACGCAAAAAGCAGAAGACACTAACCTTACAATGCAAATGACAGGACCGGACTAACAGTAAAACTAACAGTAAAAGAAAAACACACACACACACACACACACACAAATAGATCAGAGAAACAAATAGTTATGAGCTATGACAGAAACAATGGAATAGAGCTAGTTTGAGTGTAACGAAGGAACACATAGTTTAATATTTAAAGGTGCAAAAATCTGAAGTTTTTGTTGGTTCTGTTTTTGGTCAATAACTTTAAAATCATTGTAATTTATATGTGCTTTGCATTTGGTAGTATGATTCCTTATAAAGGATAGCTCTGGATTTGACATTCGGCATCCAGTTCTATAACTCACCCCCTTATGAGAGTTGGCTCTGATGCTGAGAAGCCGCCTGATAGATCCGACATATGTTCCCAAACTACATCTGGGGCAAGTATATTCATAAACAACAGCAGACGTCATCAAAGGGCAAAGCTGATCTCTAAACCTGAAGAGCGAGCCGATTGTTTTTGGATTTTGGGATGAGCTTAATGTCAATATATATATATATATATATATATATATATATATATATATATATATATATATATATATATATATTAGATATAGATAGATAGATAATATCTAGATATAGATATATATATATAATATATATATATATATATATATATATATATATATATATATATATATATATATGATAGATAGATATAGATATAGATATATATATATATATATATATATATATATATATATATATATATATATCTATATCTATCTATATATATATATATATATATATATATATATATATATATATATATATATATATATCTATATCTATATCTATGCTATATCTATATCTATCTCTATATCTATATCTATATCTATATATATATATATATATATATATTACTATATATATATATATATATATATATATATCTATATCTATATCTATATCTATATCTATCTATATATATATATATATATATATATATATATATATATATATATATATCTCTATATCTATATCTATATCTATTATATATATATATATATATATATATATATATATATATATATATATATATATATATAATATAATAAAAGGAGCCCATAAAAACACCAAAATATTGAGAGGGAAATACTATATTTCAGTGACTGCTGTCTCCCTCTTCAGATAGATGCATGATAAGAGTTAAAGGTGGCATTTATACCAAGAGGTCCGCCCACAGGTACGCCAATTTAGGCCACTCCTGCTGATAATCTTCCTTTAATCTTCTTAAGTGTCGGTTGAATGAAAACCTTGTCGATGACGTCTGTGTCCCATGCTCCCTTTGAGATATTCATTTCCTGCCTCTCTTTAATCAAGACCGATTCCATCATTTGACTCTTGTACCGGCTATAAATTATACGTGACAAATTCCAGTTTATACTATGGTTGTGTTCATTTATATGGTTGAAAATAGCTCAGTTCTGTTGTCCATACCTAACTGACTGTTTGTGCTGTATTAATCATGGACAAAGACTTCTACCTCGACAAAATCAACCAACTCCTTAGCGTCACAAAGACTTACGACAAACTGACGAAAAATCCCCTCCAAAACGTCCCCACAGAATTTTTTTGGAAAGTAAGATTAATTGGCCAAGACAAAAAGATCATTGAACTTTAAGAGAAATTTAAAGTAATTAATCCTAAACTACCCTACTTTTTTAGAGAAATTCAAAGTAATTAATCCTAAACTACCCTACTTTTATGGCCTTCCCAAAACCCACAAAGACAACCTTCCATTTAGACCCATCGTTTCATGTGCCGGAGCTTTCAATTACAAAATTTCTAAATGGTTAGGTGGCCAAATTTCCCGTTTTTTAGGCATTTTTCTCCCAGTCACATTAAACATTCAGAAGACTTTTGTCACAAATTCAGAGAAGCACATATAACACTTAACAACATAAAACTTTTAAGCCTTGACATTGATTCCCTGTTCACAAAAGTACCGGTACAGGATGTTCTTCAGTTTTTGAGGAAAAAATTATCCCCTTATTCAGATCATTTCCCATTGGCGCTAGACAAAATAATAGTTAGTTGAATTATGTGTATCTAATAGCGTATTTTCATTTGGGGAATCATTCTATGAGCAAAAATTTGGGTGTCGTATGGGTAGTCCTTTAAGTCCTGTTTTAGCAATCCGTACATGGAATACTTTGAAACTACAGTAATAAATGCAATGAAACCCAAAAACATTCTGTGGATGTGATATGTAGATGATATTCTAACATTTTGGGATAATAGATGGGGCAATTTTAATGAATTCTTTTCAAAATTAAACACATTAGTGCCCAGCATCAAATTTAAAGTTGAATGGGAAACAGACAACAAAATTCCTTTTCTTGATGTTTTAATAATCAGAGATACTACAGAATACAAATTTACCATATACAGAAAACCAACGTCCTCACTTTCATACATTCACTACTTTAGCTATCATGACATTTCTATCAAGATAGGCGTAGCCAGCAACCTATTCTTAAGAGCCTTACGAATTTGTTCTCCAGATTTCCTGGAAAAAGAATTTGAACTAATTCGTAAGCAGCTTTCATCTTTTAAGGTATCCTGACCATATAATTGAGAAAGCAATTCACAAAGCAAACGTAATTTTCTACCGATCCCCTCAAGATAAGACCAGAGACACTCCCAACAATAAAATAAAAATTCCACACCTGGACAGGATTAAGACAGTGACCCATACCCTCGGAAAATCTAACCCTTTTGCATTTACTTACCCAAATACCTTAGCCAAATCCCTGATTAACGTCCAACAAGACATCCCCCAAGGACACAGGCATTTACGAAATCCCATGCCAGGACTGTGACCAATCTTACATGGGATTTACAGGAAAATCACTTCCCCAGAGATTAATACAGCACAAACGGTCAGTTAGGTATGGACAACAGAACTCAGCTATTTTCAACCATATAAATGAACATAACCATAGTATAAACTGGAATTTGTCACATAATTTATAGCAGCAACTGCCGGTAAAAGAGTCAAATGATGGAATCGGCCTTGATTAAAGAGAGGCAGGTAATGAATATCTCAAAGGGTGCATGGAACACAGATGTCATCGACAAGGTTTTCATTCAACTGACGCTTGAGAAGATTAAAGGAAGATTATCAGCGGGAGTGACCTAATTTGGCTTACTTGTGGATGGACCTCTTGGTATAAATACCACCTTTTTTGTAACTTTTCTCATTCATCTACCTGAAGAGGGAGACAGCAGTGTCTGAAATATAGTATTTCCCTCTCTATATTTTGGTGTTTTTATGGGCTTCCTTTATTAGATAGAATTCTGTTATAACAGAACATTTTTACCAGTCATATATATATATATATATATATATATATATATATATATATATATATAATATATGTGTGTGTGTGTGTGTGTGTGTGTGTGTATACTATATATATATATAATATATATAATATATATATATATATATATATATATATA
The DNA here is from genome assembly GCF_015104395.2 of Macrobrachium nipponense. Taxonomy (NCBI): domain Eukaryota; kingdom Metazoa; phylum Arthropoda; class Malacostraca; order Decapoda; family Palaemonidae; genus Macrobrachium; species Macrobrachium nipponense. The sequence goes on along the minus strand of NC_061089.1, from coordinate 73,165 downwards.
TATATATATATATATATGGCGGTCCCCGGGTTACGACGGGGGTTCCGTTCTTAAGACGCGTCGTAACCCGAAAATCGTCGTAAGCCGGAACGACGTTCTTGAAAACATGTCCACAGGGAAAATTTCACTACTAATTTGCAATTTTCTTAGGGCCGTATCTCTAAAATTATCACTAATTACTTTTTTCATGTGCAACACTGTGTATTCACAAATTACTGTATATTTCATTAAAATACAAGAGAGAGAGAGAGAGAGAGAGAGAGAGAGAGAGAGAGAGAGAGAGAGAAGAAATAACTCTTACGGTTTCAATAGATTGAAATGAATGTCTGTAGGCAACTTTTTCCCCCTCCCATAAATACATATATTTGTCTCCAGAGAAGAGAGAAAGAGAGACTGTGCAATTATGTTTGTCTGTCCATCAATTCTTTTGCTGAGAGCGAGAGAGATAAAAGGAAGAAATAGAAACACCAAATGTATGACAAGTATCTTGTGGAGAGAGAGAGAGAGAGAGAGAGAGAGAGAGAGAGAGAGAGAGAGAGAGAGAGAGAGAGTTGTCCTTACAGTATTTAAAAGAGAGAAATGGAATGATTATTGGTATTTAAAATACTCAGATATGAATTTTGTACTTAAAGTATTATTATTGGAAAATATTAATGATAAACTTATTACATACACGTCCATGAAAATGATCTCATCTCAGTAAGAGAGAGAGAGAGAGAGAGAGAGAGATTACATAAAACCATTAAATTCGTTGACCGTTGTATGGCATTGTTAAGCTCGAGTGTCACTCGAGTTGAGGTGGGGAAATTGATACAGAAAAAGACAAAGGGAAGAATTTTCTTTTGAAATTAGTTATTGTATTATTACTACTTCTATTATTATTATTATTATTATTTGAAAATATAATAAACACGTGCATTTACATAAAATTCTCTCATCTCAGTAGAAAGAGGAATTATCCTTACAAGTGAAATGGAAAGGTCATTTTCATCTCTTTAAATACGACCATTATGAATTTTTGTAATTAAAGTGTTATTATTATTATTATTATTATTATTATTAAATAACTGAAATTATCAATAAAACATTTTACATACTAGTACCATAAAAATTCTTTCATCTCGGTAAAAGAGAGAGAGAGAGAGAGAGAGAGAGAGAGAGAGAGAGAGAGAGAGAGAGAGTGTTTATCTCTCTCTGTTCTCAAAAAATACTTATAAAGAGAGAGAGAGAGAGAGAGAGAGATTATTCAATAAATTTATTACGCCCAAAGACGTCAAACAAAGTTACATATTAGCAGTTTACATAATTAGCAGTTACATACATTACATCAGAATCAACAGAAAAAAAAAAATTACAGCATTGATCATCGGTATATCAGTTACAAAATAACATATATGAGATCGTATTCTATTATCACAACAACTGCAACAGACAGTTTAGCAGCCACCAAAGGTGAGGAAGACGAGTCAAAATTATGTCTAGGTGGTCTCTTGAGTAAATATTGGCAGGTTTGAAGTAAATTTTGTCCTTGAGGTAACAGATTCCTGACAGTGGGGCAATGAAGGCAGTAGTGTTCAAGGTTATTGGCATTAGCAAGGTTACACAGTTTACATGAGGTGTAGTATGGTATATCTAGTGTCTGTCCAACCTGCCACACAGGACGATATCCCAACCTTATCCTGGCACTTTACAACATTATGCCTACGCACCATGAGTCCACATCGCCGGTACTTGTGAAGGCTCTGCAGAAAGTTATCATGATGTTGTATGGAAACACTAGTGCCCCTCTCTGCATCCCTACGCTGTACTGTACAGGCAAAAGCGGCTGAATATATTCTATGTTAAGGCAGCGAAGTGAGGGCTCAACATTTCTGTCATCAAGGTCCAGCGTGCAGGCAGCTTTAGCAAGACTGTCCCACCATGTCATTCCAGCAAGCCCATATGGGAGGGCATCCACATGAAAAGACAAGACAAGCGAGGCATTGTAAGCAGCAACGAGTTTGACACACTATGTCTCGCACAACAGGCCACAGCTGGGCCTAGAAGACGTCAGTGCCTGGAGTGCAGATTTGGAGTCACAGATCACCAATCCATTCACATTTCTTCTAACAAGTAGGGTTACTGCATCCCATATACCTTGAAGTTCACAATAAGTGGAACTGGATGAGTTTGGCAACCTACGACCATGCCACCCACCCTCAGGAGATTCTAAAGTGGGGGAGAACATAGCACATGCTGCACTGCTGCACTTCCATCTGCCTGTACTGAGCCGTCAACGTAGATGTGGTGTCCTGCAGGAACTGAACTTGACACTTTGGATATTGTTTCCAAAAACCACTGCTTCTGTAGACTGGTATGGGGCATCTTTAGAGGTTGGTGTGAAAGTGACAGCAGGAATAGGAACCTGCCATGGTGGCAATCTTGGATGACGCTTGCTCAGGGTACACGATATCAAGGTGTCGAAGATTCACATACTGCCCTAACTAGGTTATGGCCCCCTGGCCGGAGTTGAGGTCCTTGTGCATCTTCGTCAAGTGATGCTCTGAGGACAGCAGAGAAGTTTGGAGTAAATGGTGGAGAATGTAGACATTTAACAGAAAACAAAGTTACATTGGCATAAATTCTCTCTATTAATGGAGGTAACATGAGTTCGGTCTGCATGTTGACTATCCGAGTGGAAGGAGGGCATCCTAGGATAAACCTCATTACTCTATTTTGGAACAGTTCTAGAGGTTGTAACGCCTGTCTGGGTAATTGAATTAGAGCAGGAGATAAATAGTCAACAACTGACCTTAGGAAGAGGATATAGAGGGTTTTAGCCACGGGGATAGATATATCTGTGGCCCTGGTGGCTAGCCACTTGATGGGAGTAAAGCGAGGCTCCAGTCGATCAAGAAGGTTTTTCACCATGGGGTGGATTCGTTGTCGTGCAGGTATAGCAGGGGTGATCCTGACTGGTGCACCTAGATATGTATACTGTGTGCAGTGAGGTATAATATTCCCACCCATAATGAACTCTGGCAGGTCTCGGAGATTCCGGGCAGAGAGATTCTGCTTTTTTCTGGGGAGAGTATGAGGCCACTGGAGTACAGGACCTGTAGAAGTCTTGAAGGACACGCTGAAGGATCTCGAGGGGTAGTGGAGTGGATGCAGACATCATCAGCATAGCAGGTTACAGTGATTCCAGGGATAGCAGGGAGGAGAGACGAGTACACGGTGCATAAACTATATTAAAAAAGAAATGGGCTCAATACACCGCCCTGAGGTGTGCCAAGCTCAAAATTTTCATAGGAGCTACTGCACCTTTAAAAAAACATGTGATTTTCTGTTACTGAGATAAACCGTTTTATCCACTTCAGAAGGTTTCCTCTGATACCAAAGTCGACAAGCTGATCAAGAATGATATCCCTGTTGGCTATATCACAGCACTTTGAGGTCAAGGAAGGCAACTACACTTGGAGGACAATCGGGAGTAGAGTTCAGCTAAACAGTGATGAGTACTCCTCTGAGGGAGAAAGCCATACAAATGGGGAGAAAGTTTTTCTTTTTTTGCAACCGGTACATTAGCCTGGTTAGTAATATACGCTCAAACTTTACTAAAACATGAGGTGAGGGAGATAGGCCCGATATTTATCAGTTCCAGGCTTTGGGATAGGAATAATTGTGCTAATGGTCCAGCCAGCAGGTACATATCCATGTTGGTAGCAAAGATTATCAATTGTAGAAGAGGATTTCCAGGAACCTTCTGGAGGAGACGAAGCACTTGATAAGTAAGGCCCATCATCCCCAGGAGCAGATTTTTTTTCCCCATAACAGCACGTCGCAGCTCATCCTCGGTGATCAGCTCTTTGTCCTCCTTGTCTGATTCCACAATGCAGCCATCAGACGAAGGTTGCGTAAATTGCTCTGGAAGAAAGTGCTTCTTGGATTTGGTACAGGGAGATTACTGGACCGTGACTGGGTTGACCAAAGTAGTGATGAGATCCTGGGCACTTGCTTGTGGGACTGTGATGAAGTGCACATGTGGTTTTTTCTTGACAGTCCTTTTGATGAGATGCCACTGGTCCCACGCTAGTCTGGTGGTTAATTAGGTCAGTGTAATACCATGACTCAGTGTAGACACACTTCTGGAGAGCAACTAAATCATCCCTCGCCTGCTGATACTGAAGTAGATGATTAGGTGTCAGTTGTGTCTGAAAGGCAAGAGAGAGAGAGAGAGAGAGAGAGAGAGAGTTAACCTTAATTAAAAGTGACATGGATAGATTAGTACGTATTGTATTCTTTAAAATACTATCACATGAATTTTGTAATTACAGTTTATTATTATTATTATATTATTATTATTATTATTATTATTATTATTATTATTATTATTATTTATTATTGTTATTATTTGTTTTAAAGTATTAAAAACAAATAGTACAAGTACATAAAAAATCTCGAGTCTCAGTAAATGAGAGAGAGAGAGAGAGAGAGAGAGAGAGAGAGAGAGAGAGAGGAGAGAGATAGAGAGAGAGAGAGAGAGAGAGGGGGGGGCGGGGAGAAAATGGTCGGACCAGTGATTGCAACACTGCAGCTCTTCCCCCAGATTTTCCCCCTCCTCCTGGCTGTCACAGAACTTGATATATCTGACAGTTTTAGTACCTGAATCTGAGAAAGGTTACTGGAAGTTACTTGAAGAAGACTGGGATTTCCTTCATTCTTCCATAATTTTTTAAATATAAGCTAAAATCTTACTAATTCACTATGGTATTTTCTTTAATGAATTGATATTATTGCTGTATAAATTAATATTAATATTTGAAAATAGTAAATCATTTATTTATCATACTAAAAATCATACAATTTTGTAGTAGAGAGAGAGAGAGAGAGAGAGAGAGAGAGAGAGAGAGAGAGAGAGAGAGAGAGAGAGAGAATTATAGTGATTATTTTCGTTGGAAAATACAAAGAGAGAGAGAGAGAGAGAGAGAGAGAGAGAGAGAGAGAGAGAGAGAGAGAAACTGTGCTAAACTATAAAGGATTCTTATCTTATCATAGTATGTGTTTTTTTAAAGCATTGTAAACTCGGAGCTCGGAAGCGTCAGCGTCGTAACTTCGGAACAAGCGTCGTAACCCAGGGCGGATTTTTCAATGAATATTTAAGAAAAAGCGTCGTAACCTCGGAACGTCGTAAGCTGGACCCGTCGTAACCCGGACCCGTCGTAACCCGGGGACCGCCTGTATATATATATACAGTGGTACCTCGAGGTACGAAAGGCTCAACTTATGAAAAACTCGAGATACGAAAGCTAATACAAAAAATTTTACGGCTCTACATACGAAAATTGCTCAAGATACGAAAGGTTGTTGCTGTAAAGTCCGAGATACGCCCGGACCACCGATAACAATTTTGAAACTTGCACACCGCCAACTGAGTAGACTCGCCACCATCCTCCTGCTCTCCCATTGGTTCCTGATGCAAGTCACCGCCATGAGATCCTTCTCTCCTGCCTCGGCCACTCGGTACCAGCATCGTTATCGTACCCGCGCGGTATTCGTTCGTTCTAACAATTTCGTTTATTAACATAAATTCGTTAGTGATTTCGTTGTAGTATACTTTATCGTGTTGTGTGAGAACTTTACTCCATACTTATACGTACTATATAACATAATTACGTACAGTTTATACGTAGTAATGGTTCCCAAGAAACTTGAAATTCACGGAAAGAAGAGGATGCTCTCTTTGGAAACGAAGATGGAGATTATCAAGAAGTATGAAGCTGGTATGCGATTGAGTGTGATCGCCAAGGAATACCACCGAAATCCGTCGACAATAGGCCCCATCCTTAAGCAGAAGGATGCCATCAAAGCAGCTACACCTTCCAAGGGCGTCACTATTTTGTCCAGCAAGAGGACCCACGTGCACGACGAGATGGAAAGGCTTCTTCTTGTCTGGATAAAAGACAAAGAAATTGCTGGCGATACGATAACGGAGACGGCAATCTCCCACAAGGCCAGCGCTATTTTTGGCAATTTGATTGCCCAGGCCGAAGACGACGGAGGAGAAGGGACATCAATGCCAACCCCAGACTTCAAGGCTTCGCATGGGTGGTTCGAGAAATTCCGTAAACGGACTGGCATCCATTCGGTGGTGCAGCATGGGGAGGCTGCCACCTCGGACACGAAAGCGGCCGAAGCCTTTAAAAAGACGTTCAACGAGATGATGACCAAGGACGGCTACAGTTCTCAGCAAGTGATGAGACTGGCCTTTTTTGGAAAAAAATGCCTCGTCGGACATACATCATGGAGGAAGAGAAGAAGCTACCCAGGCATAAGCCTATGAAAGACAGGCTTACGTTCGCACTTTGTTCGAACGCCAGTGGGGATTGCAAGGTGAAGCCCTACTTGTCTATCATTCCGAGACTCCTTGAGCCTTCAAGGCCCACAAAGTGCTTAAAGAGAAGCTTCCAGTGATGTGGAGGGCTAATGCGAAAGCCTGGGTAACGAGGCTTTTGTTCACGGAGTGGGTAAATCTGTGTTTCGGCCCGACAGTGAAGAAATTCTTGGAAGAGAAGCGCCTCCCAAAAAAATCGCTGAAATGCTGTGAACAGGTGTTTGAACAGTGCCCCTGCTCACCCTCCTGGCCTCAAGGAAGATATCCTAGCAGAGTATTCCTTCATCAAGGTTCTTTATCTTCTGCCTAACACCACCCCTCTCCTCCTGGAGCCCATGGACCAGCAAGTGATATCAAACTTTAAGAAGCTGTAAACGAAACATCTTTTCAAAGATGTTTTTCGACATCAACTGATACCACAAACCTCACCTTGCGTCAGTTTTGGAAGGAGGATTTTCAATGTTTGTTTGTGATATGCATCCGACTTATCGACTAAGCTTGGCAGGAGGTTTCGAGGCGAACCTTGAATTCCTCGTGGAGGAAACTCTGGCCTGATGCCGTACCCGCCCGAGACTTTGAGGGATTCGATGTGGGCGAAGCTGGTGCTGCAGATTCAGAAACAGTTGACTTGCACTCTGCAAGTCCATGGGGCTGGTTGTCGACGAGGACGACATCAACGACCTTCTCGAGGAGCACCAAGAGGAGCTTATGACGGATGACCTGAAGGAGTTGGAGGCCATGCAACATAACATCATTCAAGAGTTCTCTAGCAGCGGCGAGGAGGAGGAGGAGGACCCTATGACAACAGCAGAAATTAAGGATGTTCTAGCTGCTTTTCATAAAGTGCAATCATTTGTAGAAAAAAGACGCCCCGAAAAGGCTTACACAGGTCGTATGCTTGCGCAGTTTGATGACGTTTGCCCGAGTCGTTTCAGGAACATTGTGAAAAGTAGACAGAAGCAATCTTCCTTGGATAGTTATTTTTTAAAGAGGCCTTTAGTACTAGCAGGAGTAAGCAAAAACGAAGAACCAAGTGATACTAAAAAGCAGAAAGTTGAAATTTTGTAAAAAAAAAAAAAAAAAAAAAAAAAGAAAAAAAAAAAAAAAACGTACGTAAAGTATAAAAAAGTAAAAAAAATTTAAAAATCAAAAAAAGAATAAAAAATTTCAATTTTAGTTTATTGTAAAGTTAAGTGTTACAGTTTTGTTAATGTGTTTCGTAAAGTTTAGTTTATGTATGTTTTCCTTACATTTTTTTATGTGTTTCGTACATTTTTTTAAGTGTACGTAAGTATCTGCCGTTTGTCCTCCTCCTCTGTCGCCACTTTTGGAGATAGCCTCACTCGAAAGGTAAGCTACCACATTTTACTACATACGTACAGTATTTCTTGTATACCATGTACACTAATACACTTTATTTACAGATAATTAGCAGTATGTATTAAGTTAGGTATTGAATGGTCCAAATTGTTGTAGTATTTCATTGTTTATAGGTTAATTTAGCTTTATTATGAAATTTACTGGGGTGTTTTTGGAGGGCTTGGAATGGATTAGCCATTTTACATGTAAAATGCGGTCCAAGATACGAAAAGCTCATGATACGAAGGCCACCTCGGAACGGATTAATTTCGTATCTCGAGGTACCACTATATATATATATATATATATATATATATATTATCTATATATATATAATATATATATATATATATCTTATATAATATAATATATCTATATATATATATATATATATATATATATATATCTATATATATATATATATATCTATATATATATAGATATAATATATATATATATATATATATATATAAATATATATTCATATATATATATATATGTGTGTGTGTGTGTGTGTGTGTGTGTGTGTGTGTGTTTGTGTGAGTGTATACATGTTTACTTAGTGTTTTTTCTATTGTTAAACAGTTCAGTACTTTTTTTCCTCAACTGTTTTTAATACTTTTGTTATATGATTTTTATTACATTTGGAACTTTCTTTTTTTCAGTGTATTCCATTTTTGCATTCCTTGAATATCTTGTGGTGCTGACAAACATGGGATTCCACATGACTGCTTACTACGACTTCCACAATCATGATCTCATCGTTGGTGAATGGAAAACTGCCAGCAGTTGACAATTAGTGTGAGGAATTTCAAAACTTGACAGCAAGGTACAGCTACATACTGTGGGGCAGGAATATTTGAAGTGTGGAGACTTCAGGGTAACTTATCTTAATGGTTTTTTGCTGTACTGGAAATTCCAAAGAAAGCTCTTGTCCATTATTTCTATCTCAATGGAAAGTACTAGAAAACTGCAGTAAATCAGTTTAATATATTTTACTTTATGTACAATTCAATTTTTAAAGCTATGGTTATAGATTTTGGATATGCTAATCATCAACATGATTGCTTCATTGCAAAATATAAAATTTGGGTGCAGTACAGCTGTTTTTCAGTCCATACATAATATCACCAAAAGCTAGAACCTTTGGCATATTAGGCGGTCAGAATAGTTTTTGTTTATGTAGCTATGGTTTAGATTTGACTAGCAATGCCAGTCTTAGGTAGTTCACCATAAGCAGATATTGAATTGAATAACATATAGTTTAGAACATAAGTACTAAATCCACTTAGAAGTTATGGTTGGTGATCAACAGCCTGAAGTATGAAGTAAATTTTCTAGGCATTTAGATATCTACTTCTTATTGAATAGTTTACTGACCCACCAATAATGAACTTTATATTTCAAATTTGATTCAAGAGAACTAATATTATGGTTCTAATTTTCATAATTGTATGGCTATGCACTATAGTTTTTAAAAAGTATATGCAAATGTTTTCTTTCATAGTATGTAATTTTACCCAATCACATATCCCTTTGAGGCATTTATTAGTATGCATTTATCAAACCAATTCAAAAGTATTTTGAGCCAGTAGAAAGTATTTTATTGCCCATCACTTGATAGCAGATAGTACTTTGTTGCCCTGACATTATGTATCACTATGATTGCCCTTTAGTAACATGCCATGGAAAGCTTGGTTGGAAGTATGAGAATGGAAGCTATATGCATCTGTCCTCCAGAGATTAATGAAAATGCATTTGTGATACATTGAATTGTTCTGTCATTGTATCGTGTCCACCTCAGTTTTTTTTAATATTATATTTATATATGTATATATATATATATATATATATATATATATATATATATATATAGATCATATATATATATTATATGTATAAGTCATATCACATTACCGTGATTCATATACATACATCGAGCTACAATGTCCTTTAATATCTAATTCGCTCTACCTCGGATTAATATATATTTTCATATATGCTTAACCGAAGGGGAATTTTTTACATGATAATAGATTTGCCTGGTCCAGGCGCGAACCCAGAAGCCATTCAAATCCAGGACGTCAGTGGAAGCTTCCATTGACGTCCTGGATTTGAATGGCTTCTTGGGTTCGTGCCTGTGGGGACTAGGCAAATCTATTATCATGTAAAAAATTCCTCTTTGGTTAAGCATATACGAAAATATATTAATTCCGAGTAGAGCGAATTAGATATTAAAGGACGTAGCTCGATGTATATATATATATATATATATATATATATATATATATATATATATATATATATATATATATATAGTATATTTGAAAAATGGAGATTAATAAGAAAATCTTTGCTTGTGTAAGAAAAATTTTCAGGAGGTGCTTGATAGTGGAATCTTGATTACTTACCTTCCTAGGCATGGTTTTGTACCTTTGGTTTAATGTAGCCCTTATCACTCGGATTAGATAGCTCCAAGCCTGACATTGTTGCTTTACTGTAATAAGAATAAAAATTCATAGGCTTCCTAAAGTTTTGTAATATTGTTAATATGCATCTTTTAGTGACTTTTTATCTTCAAGCTCTTTATATTATGTTCATTGTTTATGAAACTTTATAAGTAATTCTGTAACTTCATTTGAAATGTGATATGCATATATGAAATTATGGATATACTACACTTATTTTCAACCACCAGATCTATACTGACAATGTATGATGGTTTATAAGGAGAAATCTTAAACTATGCCATTGATGACTGAACTTAGTCACCTTAACTTATGTGCAAGAATTTTGAGGTTATCAAGATGTTTCATTCATTTTACCTTTGTTACTGGTCTGAGAAAGTTAAGGATTTACTGTACTTAGATCATTTTATTTTTTAACAAATTATGAGAAAAAAAGCATGTAAAATATATTGCAGTACAGTTAACAATATCTTCTGTGTAGATTTTTATCTGAGTTTAAGGGACACACTGTCAATTTTTGTTTTTCCTCACGAGTTCATTTATTTGTGAGTAGCACTTATTATTATTTCTGTACAGGTCAATTTTTTTTCTCTTGCAGATATCCTAAGCTTTTTAGTATTGTTTCAAGGATTTCATTTTTAATTTAGTATACGACAAATTCAGTTTCACTGTCAAAGGAGTGAATATTAGGCTAATGTTATTAGTGTTGACACAAATTATATATTTCTTGTGATTTTGCAAGATCAAAGATAGTAGACAAGAATAATTGTTATTGTAATGAGTGAATCAGTTGTTAGACTTAATGAAATATACCAACTCTCACCTGCCACACAGTGATAATTCTTGGTAGATTTGATTGTTGGTGAACTTCATTGATAAGGTTATGCTGTTTATCAGACTTTTGTCATTTCCATCGTTCTCATTGTGATTTGTCATTGCTGTTCTTCAGTTGAATTGTATCCAATTTAGTATTGTTTTATTTTTTATTCCATCTTTAGTGTTATTTTATGTAATGATCTTTGTGTAACTGGTACACAGTGAAATGATTGTGTTTAAAGTGGTTATCTGATTGTGCAGCTGTCACTCATCTTGGTAAGTACAAATATTGTATGTTGAAATGAAGTACATTTTAATGGAAAATTCCACTTAAGGTTTACTAATAACATTTCTCTGCTCATTAGACTTCAGAAACTACAGCAAACTCAGTAGCCTTGATACTGTGGTGCAAGTGATACACACACATTAGACCATGGTCTGGCTGTAGTTTAATGATCATACAGTATCTTTAAATAGTTTGGCTTAATGTATAAAAGTTTGTTCAAACCTTGTGTGGAACTTCATTAATAGTTTTTAGAAAAGGTAAGCTAGGTTAACTGGTATAGGTAATGCCTAACCTGTATCCAACCAAATTATGGTTCCTGCTTATCAGTTTAATTAATATCATACAGTACACAGAGGAGGGGAATGATATGCAAAATAATTAACAATGTAAACTTATGATAAAAGCAAACAAAGAGTTCAGAAGGATAACATTTAAGCTTGAAACTCATAGCCCAACTTAGGATATGTAAGTAAAGATCAACTTAAACTGGTTTTGGGGGTAGCAGAATTTGAGAAGCTGTGTTACGACCTAAAAATAGTGTGTGTAGGTAATCACAAACAAAGAGGCAAACAAAAGAAAATGCAGTTTAAAGATATGTTGCAACATAAAAGCCATCAACACCAGTAGTACATGCAAGGTATATTTCAGCCATGAAAATCACTCTGGCATAATTTTAAAGTAGAATATGAGTATTACATAGTGCAGTGTGTTGCTCAAGTTAATTCTGGTTGCTGCTGAAGATATGAGTCAACATTAAGTGCTTTTTATCTTAATGATTGATTTATTTTCCCATAAAGAGCATGATACTAGTCAGCCACTTTGTAGCTAAGTCGTACTTCATATCTGCATGGTGGATGAATATAATTTGTCCAATATTCTTCACGTCAGGACAATTCTAAAAGTTAGGAGTTAGTCCCACATTGTTCTCTCCCACATGGCTTATGGAAGGCCTTATCCAAGTAGGGGCTGTAGATGAATGCAAGTTAGGTGTAAAATGCTTTCCTGCAGATAATATCCAGTTGGTTGAAAGTGCTAAGAGTTTAGAGATTGTTTATTGAGAAACTTTTTGTCCCTGATAAAAGTAATAGTTTCACTGCATAATAGGTTTTCTGTTATTTCACTGACTCAGACTGTTGGCATCAGAGTAGAAAATGTGTGAGATGCCAGGGGATAGAATGCCTCTTTGACAATGGCTTCACTTTGTGTGCCACTTTTTTATCAGTTGTGATGGAATAGGAAAAGTAATAGGTTTGCATCTCAAACAAAATGGTTTCATTTTAATTTTGTGAAATTTATTTTGTTTCTTTCAATTGGATGTTATAGTAGACCTCAGACCTCGACACTAATCTGTTCCAGAAAAAGTGTCAAGATGTGAGTCAGTCAAAATCTGAATCTGTTTTTTCCATAAGAAATACCTGAAAATGGATTAATCCTGAATGGACGATATACTCACAAGTAGTAATAACAGTTTTTGAGTGGTGGATGGATGTACTCATGGTGAGTAACAATATTACATGCCATCGGTTAGGGGAAATTCAGGCAGGTAAGAGGCGCCATTACTTGCATAGCTCATAAATTCACTAATGGCAACTTTTAGACTGGTTCAGATAAAGTGGGTGCCTCATCACAGAGGTAGTTGTGTACTTGGCTTCAAGGAGAGATGCACTGCCTCTCTCTCTCTCTCTCTCTCTCTCTCTCTCTCTCTCTCTCTCTCTCTCTCTCTCTCTCTCTCTCTCTCTCTCTCTCTCTCACACATGATGTCTTTTTATTATTTGCTCATAAATATAACTAGGGGTTGCTGTTGGTTTTAGTTCTTACCTTTTATGATAGTATGTCAGTTATAATTGTAATTTTGCAAAGAAATATTAGAAAAGACATGTAAAATCCAAGAAAGTTACTGCATCTTCGATTTTAATACATTTATGTTAATATTTTTACAACAAATATGCTCAGAATTTGTTACTGATTTTAGTTCTTATCTGTTTTGATATTGTGTGAGCTGTAACTATAATTCTGCAAACTAACATAAAATTACTTTTTAGAAAAAACATGTGTATAACTTGGTGAAATTTACGGTTGTCCCATAAAAGAGTCCTTGCAATGGGTTGTAAATACAGTCTTTTTCAACTTCTTTTGGAAGGTAGGGAAAATTTTTTAGAATTTTTTTCTTACACCGTGTACATTTGCATATCTTCCTCTCTCCATTGATGTTTTTTTTTTTTTCTTAAATTGGCCGGCCCCAAAGTTTCCCCAGCCTGGGGTGTTGCATATTCATTTTTTACCCCAGCTCTAAGGATTAATCTGTTCTTGACCATCACTTATTACCCTAACCTTGCCTTTTTATACAAAACATTACACTTAAATTACAAATAAAATGTATACTTTATGAAAAAAAAACTGTCCTACATCCAATGCAACCATATTAATGATGGTTGACCAAGTGCCATAGGCTACACTAGGCATAGTATGTACAGACGTACCCCGGACTTATGCGATTCAAGTTGTGCGAATTCACAATAGCGTGAAATTTTTATTGGAACCTAACTAATTATGATACAAGAGTTCTTCACAGTAGCATGAACATTTGCGAATCCTCCAGAAACTGCAAAACCCTGCAAAAGTGTTTATTTTTAATTTATTATGTAAATTTATGTTTTAAAGCTTTTATGTTTAAAATGTTCTCTAAGAATGTATTGTTTTTAGTTTTATACATGCATAAATATTATACAAAGTTACTGCACTTTACGAAGATGATGTACCTTCAGAAACTTTGTTTAATTTCTGAAGCACATACTAGTATACTACAATTAGTAGTGTAAGTTTTCATGCTTTTAAGTGTAAAACCGGTGGAAATTTTGTGTATATTAATTATATTTTTGAAAATATGATATACAAAGGCAGCAAGTAATTTGCAGTGTTTGTCACTAAAACTTCCATGATTACAAAGATGACATTGTTCAGTCTTGCTGGGCTGATAAAATGAATTTGTTACTGTACTAATAAAACCTATCTGAGACAACTAAGTTGTCGTTCTGTGAAAATCACTTTCCTGACCTGGGAGAAAAGTGCTGTTGCAATCTGTATGTACTATGTCACATGTAATTACAGCACATACAATTAATGTACTTTGACAAGATGTGAGCCCACTTGCACTTTTTAAAGATGATACCCCTTCAGAGTTTTAACTCATTTGACTTGGAGATGATGCCATTTGGCCAGGCTGATTTGATAATATGAATTCATTAATGACTAAAATATATCGGAGACGTAACTAAGAGTTTTTTTAATGCCTCGGTGGCGTGGTAGGTATGGTGTTTGCGGCCCACCTCATTGGTCGCGGGTTCGATTCTCGGCCATTCCATTGAAGAGTGAGAGATGTGTATTTCTGGTGATAGAAGTTCACTCTCGACGTGGTTCGAAAGTCACGTAAAGCCGTTGGTCCCGTTGCTGAATAACCACTGGTTCCATGCAACGTAAAAAAAAAACACCATACAAAACAGAGTTTTATTAGTGTCATTTTGTAAAATTTACACTTTCTTAACCTGAAAGAAAAATGCTGTGCAATCATTTTCAGTGTCATTAATTGTACTGTACAGCTAATTCATCATCATCTTCAAACCAATATTCATCACTGGTGAGAACCCATGCTTCCTGTTTTTTTTTTTTTTTTTTTAAGTCCAATACATTTTAAACGTGCATAAAGTATGAAGTATGTACATAATTCTCTCTCTCTCTCTCTCTCTCTCTCTCTCTCTCTCTCTCTCTCTCTCTCTCTCTCTCTCTCTCTCTCTCTCACTAGTACTTGATTTAAAATTTTTGAATATTACCTTTACCTTCTGCAAACAGTACATACATGCATACGTTTTTTCTTTATTTTATTGAATTGTGTACCTTTGTTATGACTGACTTATGAAGTTTACCTAGTGACGCAAAGAAAACGTCTATTACTTTGTGAGGGAAAAAGAAAATGGCATCCCGTGATTAGGGTAACGTTAATATACATACGAAAATGTATACATACTTACATGTTAGTCACTGTAACTATTTGTATGTGAACCATTTATTTCTTTTTTTAAGGATATTGTATTAAACTAACTTTTAAATGAAATTACAGTAAATTTAATTTCATTTAAAAGTTAGCTTAATACTTAGGGATCATGATCAGGGTCATATTTAGTGTTCAAACTCTAGAAGTAAGCATTTATTAACATTTTTAGTGACTGTGCCAAACTTACGCGAAACTTCCCCTTGCATGAGAGGTCTAGAACTTAACCCCGTGTAAGTTCGGGCTATTACTATACTGTAATGCGTAGGCACAAAATTAGTTGCTAATAATAAAACATTGAAAACAAGCCTAATTATTACAGTAAAGAACTAAAATATTAAAAATAAGATGCTAAATCAGTCACATAAAGCCTCTTTCATACTTTACAATTGTGGTTCTTACTATTTTCCTCTTTTGCTTGTCTGCAATGGCTGTCTTGGGACCCATGATTGAATCAAAATACAGTACAAAAAGCCACAAAAACTAAGGAAATATTCCTGTACAAGTGTGTACTTAACAATAGCAGCAGAGTGAGCTGGCTTTAAACAACAACGCCAACTTGTGCGACTGACCAAATCACTTTTGTTACGTAAAGCTGTTGGTCCCGTTGCTGAATAACCACTGGTTCCATGCAACGTACCATACAAACAAATAAAAACAAAAAATCATATGGTTCTTTGGGTCAGATTCCAGTTTTTTGTTTGAGCTCTGATGCAAAATTTACTCTAAATTTTATGTTGAGTTCTAATACAGTCGAGGACTGGGGTTCTACTGTACATATATCACAATAGAGGCAAGTTAGAATGCATATGCTATATGTATTAACTGTTTTATTTATGCATTTCTTTAAAGCTTATTTTTTAAGATATACTCTTATCTGTTAATTTGTTCACACTCTTATGTCTTAATTTTTCACAGGTTATGCATAAGGTAATATATGTATAAATTAATTTTTAAAAAATATCTGAAAATTATGCCTGTAAGTGAAGATGAACTGAAACTGCATGTTCTGTAAGTTGAAGAAAGTGTATGAAGAAAATATATTTATTTATTTTTTCTATGATCTAAAGTTGGTAATACATATACGCAAATTAATTGTGAAATACATTTTAACATACCTTTGGAAGTTAGTACCTTAATTACCTTTTGCATTTTGAAGTTTTTTGTACCTTTTTAAGAATTGATATGGTTTCTTACATACCTTTATTCAGTTAAGGTAATACCTATTAAGCTTCTATGTGACCCTAATTTCAATAACTATGATATTGTTATTTCAGTGTTTACCATGATAACAGCAGCAGTAGTACATTGATTTTGCTATATAACTCACTTAGTTTTTAGATACAGGAAATGTAGTTATATATGTAGATTAAAAATACAGCACTATGAAATTTATAAGAAAAGTGTTTCATTCATACCCTAGCAGTGCTTTACTGAAGATGGCCAAATGGCCCTTATTCATAAGCTGTAAATTTTACATGTCTAATTGAAAAGGTGATGTACATTGTTGAGCACTGTTGTAATGCTTTATTTTATGTATATGTACACTATTGGTTCTGTTGATTATATATTTGAAAATATGGCTAGCACAGGAGTTTCTTAGAGCATTAGTGAGTTTTGTGCACCGAAGTAATTTCTTTGAAAAAGAAACTTGTGGTGATAAGAGCAGTATGATTGTCAGGAGAAAAACAGCATGCATAAGAAAAACCCTTTGTGTGAGATCGATCACACTATACAATTTGTGGTACAATAAACCCCTGGATTCGTTGGGGATAGGTGCCACAACCCCCTGTGAACCACTAAAATCCGTGAATACTTAAAACCATCTAAAAATGCTTAGAACCGCCTTTTTGATAGTTCAAACATAACAAAACCCTCTAAAAATGCTTATACCTAAATATTTTAAAAGTTTTATTACAAAAAGTGCATTTAGTCATAAAAATATGAAAATACAGTAAGTAGTGATTATTTCCCAGTGAGAAATGCCTTGAATACCATATATGCCGGCATATAAGGCGACCTATTAAACTTTGAAAATCTCCCCCAAAAAGGGGGGTCGTTTTATACACCGAGTATGAAAAGCAAACCTTAAATCCTGCCGAGATTTTCAATGATGGGCTAACCCTTAATGTGTAGATAGGTGTGTCAGTAGTCAACTACCATCACAACTATTGACACTGTCAACAAAACATCTGTAATAATGGTAAGAACCGCATGTAATTCAACTGAATCACTAGCAACACAACTATTGATACTGTAAACAAAACTACAGGCAGTCCCCGGTTATCGGTGGGGGTTCTGGTCTTGGCGGGGTACTGATAAGCGAAAACCGCCATTAATCGAAACTCGGCAATGGCGCAAAGTTTAGGTTAATGGCGCCTCTGTTAGGTATGTTATGGCATCATAACTCTATTATCGGCACCTTATGGCAGCGAAAACCAAATTCAGCCCTTATGGCGCCATAAATTGCTGATTTTATGGCGCTACACAAGCATCATAAAACCGGATCACCATTAACTGAGACCACCAATAACCGGGGAGTGCCTGTACTCTAATTACTGTGGATGATTACTATAATTAGATGTTAGGATGAGCAAGCTCTCACTTTGTTACAGGTGTATGATCTCTATCCGTAATTCAAAAAAACCGAAAAACTATAAACCTAAATACTTTCTGGAGAAAATTATAATTTGCAAAAGTTGAACATTACAGAATATAAACATTGTCATTGTACACCATTTGCATTTGGTATTGTTTACATCCTCAAAATCTCAGCTGATAAAGTACTATTGATATCTTCATTGTCATTAGCCGCTAGATGAGAATAATTCTGAGATACTTTTTCTTGTAATTTAACAAAGTTGGGTTTGAAATGTGCACATACTTGATTGTATGAGCATTATCTTCAGTACATGATTTTGCCAGTTCCGGACATCACTTTCGCCTGCTCCATTATTCATTGTACGTATTCAGCTTCAGTTATTGGAATTCTTGCTTCAGGTGTCCATTGCATGGAAAATGAGTAAAAATTTATTTTTTTACTTTCGGAAGCCACCATTGAGAATCGGCAGGGTTTAACAACATCATCTTCAACAACTCTTAATATAAAACGCCCAATAGTTAAAAAATATCCACAATTATATATTAAAAATATATTTCTATATTTCTGATGAGGAACACCGTTCAGGTGTTCGAAAGTCTTTGTTCTATATTTTTACAAAGAAATATATTTTTAATGTATAATTGTGGATATTTTTTAACAATTTGTTTTCACGAAACTGTGAATTTCTTAAACGCCCAATACTTGCGGCGAATGATGTCAGCAATCAGCTCTTTCTCTTTTCTGTTGTTTATGTCAGTACAGGTTTACAATGGCTTCATCTGTTATTCTAAAACCTGGAATTTTTTAGTGAAGGAGGAGCATCATCATAAGAGAGAGAGACGCTGTTGCCCCGGTTAGGTTATTACATTGACAGATATTCATTAGCAAAAGTAAAATAATAGTAGTTGTGTATTGAGAATGATTATTTTAATAAAACTGTTGTTTTACTGTATATAATCATATTGTATGCATTATTACCATATTATTGTTATGAACAGAGTGATCTGCTATTTGCATGCTGTTTTTGTTTACATTCTTAAAATAACTGATTTCGTTTTACCAATATCATCACTGTCTTTAGTTGCTGAATGGAACTAATTCAGATATGTTTCTTTCGTAAATTATCAAAGCTGGGATTAATGTGTTTTTGAGAGTTTCAGACGATGCTTTTGTCTTCAAAACATGACTTTAGCAATCATCTGTCTCTGTATTCTGTTGTTTATGTCGGTACAGATTTACAGTGGCCTCATCCGTGTAATTCTAAAACCCAGAATTTCTTAGTGTGTATTTGCCAGTTTCAGAAGATGCTTTTGCCTCCAGTACATGATGTCGGTAATCAGCTGTCTCTCGAATCTGTTGTTTACGTTGGTACAGGTTTACAATGGCTCCATCCATATCTAAAACCCATTCTTAGTGGAGGATGCCCCAGGATGGAGCAACATCATAAGTATTATGGTTGGAGAGAGAGTGTTGCCCAGTTTGGTTGTTACAGTGAAAGATATCCATTAGCAAAATTCGAGTAATAGTTGTGTATTGAAATAATTATCTTTTCAGTAAAAGCGTTGTTTTACTGTATCTAATCACATTGCATGCATTTTTACCATATTACCATATAATAATATGAACAGAGTGATCTGCCATTTGCATTCTGGTTTTGTTTTACTGATATCATTATTGACTTTAGATGCTGAATGGAACTTAATTGAGAGATATGTTTCTTTCGTAAATGATCAAAGCTGGGTTTAAAACTGCAGATACTTTATTTATAAATATTAGTATCACTGGAATGGCGATCTCCCTGCCTAACGTGTGACCTCGAGCGGCCATATTGAAAGGTCTCGGTCCAGCTCATGGTACTATACTTTATTACTTTTATTATTTTTATTACTACTATTATTTTTATCTGTTTACTATTATTATTATCATATTATTAATAATATTAATATTATTTTTACTACTGGTATACTAGTATATTATTGTTGCTGGTGTTATTATTATTATTATTATTATTATTATTATTACTGGACCCAATTTCAAAGAGAAAAATTACGTTACAAAAACAGGTTGGCCCAAGTACTCCTACCATTGTGGTCAAGGCCTAAGTATCTGCTGTTGGATCAAAGCAGTGTCTAACAAATGGTTCCTGTAAATTACAGGACTCTTTTAGCATACAGTCACTAAACACTAACTAAACAGTAATGTACAATCACTAAACATTAACATTCACAATACACTTTCACTCACTAAACACTCACAGTAACTAGACACTCACACTCACCATACACACACTTACTATACACTCACTAAATACTTACACTTGACATACACTCACACTCAATACCACTAAACACTCACTGGATAGTTAACAATCACTAAGCACTCACAATACACTAAACGCTCACTAAACACTCATAAAACACTTAAGCACCCACTATATATTCAATATATCCGTCAAACACCCGCGTAAAACATTTCCCTAAACCTAAACACTTCAATTAATCCTAAACATTCACTAAACACGCACTTAATCCTAAACATTCATTAAACACTAAACAATCATTAAGCACTCGCATACACTAAACATCCACTTAGTACTCTCTATACACTAAACACTCAGTAAATATTCACTAAGCATTCACTATACACTAGTACTCACTAAACCCTAAGCACTCACTAAACACTAAATACTCACTAAACGCTAAATGCTCATTAAACCCCTAAACACTCATTAAACAGTGAATGAACATCCATCCACTCATCACTCACTAAACACAAAATAAACACTCACTAAACATGCACTGAATACTTTGTATGCCTACTCACTAAACATTTGTTAAACACTAACATTCACAAAACATTTTCACTAAGCTCTAAACACTAACCAAGCATACTTAGACACTAAACATTCATTCACTAAACACTAACATGCACTAAACCTTCACTAAACCTTAAACACTCTAATCACTTGGCACACTAAACATTCACTAATCTCTAAGCATTTGCTAAACATTCACTGAATGTTTATGCACTAAACATTTGTTTAACACTAACATTCACATAACATTTTCACTCAACTCTAAACACTCGCTTAACGTTAACTGAATATTTACTATAACATGCACTAAACACTCACTAAACATTCATTGGTTACTTACACACTAAACATTCACAAAAAATTCATTAAAACCCTAAATACTAACTAAACATGCACACAATAATTCCATAATAAAGATTCAGTAACATTCACAAAACACTAAACATTCACTAAACACTAAACATTTACTCAAACATTCAATAAACACTTAATCACTAGACCCTAAAAATTTGCTAAACACTTACTCATTAAACATTGACATTAGAAAAAAATCACAATCTCGCTAATCCCTGTTCAATTTGTGGGTTAGCAGACCTTTAAAAATGGCCGCAAGGCTTTGCAACGCCACCCTATTGGAAGACCACCGAACTACATAGTGTTGGTATAGAGATCGCAACTCTAGGTATACCTATACCCTCTATGTTTTGCCTCCAACACGTATATATTTCCTCGGTGGTGCTTTACAATAAAGCTAAAATGTTTTATGATATCGATAGTTCCCCAGTTATCCTTAATATCAGGATTCATTCCAATTTTAAAAGACTACATTTATGGGGATCTACTTCCAACAGGTATTACTCCACTCAAGATGAAATAAGACAAGGTGAGTTACCGCGCATGGTGCCGGGGGCTCATCTGCGCTCTGTGACGTCACGTGGAGACTCCTGGGTGTTTATTTGACAGCTCCTGTAAGCATCCCGGCATCCCAAGTCTGGAAGAGTATAGGAATAGGGGAAATTCGGATCAATCAAAGTGCGAGGAGCTGATACATGACATCACAAGCCACGCCTTTTAGCACCTCAGTCACGATGCCGAAGATAAACTTCCTTATTTCACAGTTTACGGCTTGTATGACCTACACAGTTTAGTCGGATATGTCTAAACATAATGCAACACTAATTTAACAGCAATATATTCTTCAAATGAGATACACCGTGAAATATATTATGTGTTATTGGCTTCTCCCTCTTGGTAATAGTGCTCTGTGCCTGTTTATTCTTGCTCGCAAATTCGATATTTACTGCATAAATTATATTTTCATCGCGAGTTTCTAAACTATGTACTTGAAAATTCATGTTTAATGCCATTTATAAAGAGTTGCAATGACTCATGGGATGAATCAAACAATATACAAGATGGTAAAAATGATGGTATCTGACCTGTTTGTACTTGAAATAGAGGGAGTAGGCTTACACTACGGATTTCTATGGATATATGCTATTTCGTAGAGTAATGCACATTACTGTGCATTATAAAAAGCAATATACTGGTCATTACTAGGTCATGAACAGGAATCAGACTGATATAGTCCCTACTATTTTCAGGGACACAGTATCAGCTTCATTCATTAAATTATTTCAAGAGCTATTGTGCCCTTAAGAAAACCGAAGGAAACCTACGGTACTGTTGTTTTGGTGATCTAATTTAGCCTACTGTAACCAAATATAGTTACTTGACAAACTCATCCTGTCAGTAGATAATCTGAATAAGGTTTTTCAAGTGAACTTGAAAAGCTGTAGTAAAAAATTGCCTTTTTGAGGTGGATTCCGTTTTGATAACCTTCCAGTTGTCCTTGCCTGATTTGTATTTGTCATTCATTGTGTACGTACTTGCATTCATTGTGTACAAAGAATTAAAATGAGTATTTCATTAATATTTATAGCAATTACAGGAGTACTGAATGCCTATTATTCATGGAGTTACAGTAGGCTTTACTGAGCGGAACTAGAGCAGAGTTGATGCATAAATTTATTAAAACTGCAATATGCTTTAAAATAAATATGGATGGCACTTTTTCCAAACTTTTTCATCTGAAAATTTTATACAAATATTCAACATGTATGTATACATAAGGCAGTTATTATTTTAGTACTGTACATAATATCTTTTTATAGCCTGAAACAACAGGCAGTAATGCCTGAAAAACGTTCCATGCTCCATGCTTTTAAAGCCGTCACTTTCAAAGTCCAAGATTAAATTCATGTTGATGGGAGCCGAAGTGCCGCGAAGACTCAGTGTTGCCAAAACGCGGAGAAACGACCAAAAGTGCGGAGAAGATTCGAGTGGGAGTCTTTGAATGCAGAGCTGCGGTCTGCACTCCGCACGCGTGCGGAGCTATAGGTCCGCATATTGTATTTATGCTATTGAAACTTTTTTTCCATTAATAAAAGCTAATTTAAATTATAACTGTTTCATTAACCACATTGCACATATTTAATATTTCTTTAAAATACTAATATTATTAAAAAAACGAACCATTCTCACTAGTCTTTAGGTCCAGCAATCTTCAATCTGCCCTCGTAATTATATATGTAGGTTAGTAAAATTTGGTTAATTTGTAAATTAATCTTAGGGCGAAGACTGTCTTACATTATTGTAAAGTTAGTCATGTTTAATGAGTATTTTTTTTTTTTTTTTTTTTTTTTTTTTTTTTTTTTTAGAAAACTAAGTGCAAATGTTAGGCAATTGCATTAATTGAAGTGATTCAACTGATTATAACCGAATAAGTTTCGATACCAGTATACTAGCCTCAGGAAGTGGTGTATTAAGATCGTGTATTTTCTTTATATTAATGTAGTTTGTTGCTGAAAAATTGGACATTTATGATGTGCTCTTTTTCCAATTTCTTGAAACTCATAGCCCTGAATAGGGCATTCGTTTGGCTTAGGATTGCCATATATATACCATAAAACATGTATAATATGCTGTCCATTCTCCTGGGGAAATATCTCATTACAAAATATCAGGATAATAAAAGGTGGCATAGACCTACATGTTTAATATCGTTTTTAAGCCTAGACCTATGTTATATATTAGGTTGTTTATCATCATTATTACTTCAGCAAAGGTTTCTGATTTAACATACTGCATATTACATAAAGTGACAAATGTGGTTTAAAAAAGAAGGAAAGAACAAACTACCTATGGATATCGAAGGATGAATGGAGTTGGCCTAACGCAAAGAACCGAGTGAAAAGCAACGTTTTTTAGTAAAGAAATACATTTCAGTGCAGTTTGTTTTAACTTCCTACTTTTTGCTGAAAACTTTATGAATAGATTTACTTACCAGCGTTCACTTTGTAGCCTAATTTACGAATCAAATCATATATAACAATAAATAACTATAAAACAGTAACACACACACACACACACACACACACACACACACACACACACACACACACACACACACATATATATATATAATTATAATATAATATATTATATATAATATATATATATATATATATAATATATATATATATATATATCTATATATATATATATATATATATATATATATATATATATATATATATGGAATGTAATCAATCATCTTCAAGACTGAACACCGTGCACGTATCTCGTTCGATTCTAAATTTTACTATCATTAAAGTTACGTCATGTTTCAAAAGATATGAAGCAACTGAATTGTCGGAAAGGGGAAAAATCTAAACTCTAAAAAAGGTTTAAATTTAGTAGACCCAACTCATATACTGGTAAAAATTAAGTATAATATAACCAGGGTGACTATTTCATCTATTTAGTGTAGCAAAATAACATTGCTTGGTAACACGTACTACACCTCCCGGTGCGGAATTAGTTTCTCGGCGATGTGCGGACTTCTCGGCAACCCTGCGCGGCGAAGTTCTTGGCCTCCAGTCTGTAGTCTGTAGTGCTATATACAGGTCATATAATCATTTTTACGATACCATAATTTTTACCATCTTGTATATTGTTTGATTCATCCCATGAGTTATGGCAACTCTTTATAAATGGCATTAAAAATGAATTTTCAAGTATATAATTTAGCAACTCGCGATAAAAATATTAGTTATGCAGTAAATACTGACATTGCGAGCAGGAATTAACTGAGCACTAGCCTATTACCAAGAGGGCGAAGCCAATAAGGCATAATATATTTCACAGTGTATCTCACACGAAGAATATATTTTTAAATATATCTGCCTAAAATGTATAGGTCATACAAGCCGTAAATTTTGAAATGGGGAAGTTTTTCTTTGGCATTGTGACTGGCAGTAATGGCTATGAGACCGAGGGTAGCTAAAAGGCGTAGCTTTGATTGGTCCTAATTTCCCCCTCTCCCTATACTCTTCCTGACTTGTGAAATATGCCTCCCGTACGATCTGAATACTAACATTGCATTTATGAAAGTAGGCCAGTAATAATGTCTCTATGACTAAATTTACAAAATACAAATACATGTGAGAGGGAATATAATAGCAAGGGACATACAATTTCGTGTATGCCAAAAGCTTTATTCCGAACATTTCATTGAAAATCTTATTACAGTCAACTCTCTCTCTCTCTCTCTCTCTCTCTCTCTCTCTCTCTCTCTCTCTCTCTCTCTCTCTCTCTCTCTCGTTTTAATCATGCTATTTTTCAAGATTACTTAGCAATTTTTTTCATCTAATTATACCTTTTCTATGGGATTCCGGCATTCTCTCTCTCTCTCTCTCTCTCTCTCTCTCTCTCTCTCTCTCTCTCTCTCATTTCAATAAAAAAAGTTTCAATATTACTGAACAATTTCTTTTTTATCTTTTTCACACCTTTGCTATGAAATTTTTCCTTCTTAGAGTTTGATATTTTTATTCTAAAATGAAGCCTACATCTAATAAAAAAGCTCATGACCTCCGCCGGAACATCAATATTGGCGGCCTTGAATATATCAGTAAGGTTTGAAACGGCGCCGATTCCTGGTTTTAGAGCATCACCATGAAAAAATTTAATAAATCTTCTGTTTCTTGTAGATTTTTTTCTAAACTGATTAGATGGCCTATATAATACCTTTCTCTTTACATATGATATCCAGTTCTCGCCTCCTGTTTCGTCTACATCAGCTGAGCCTAATGATGTATGCTTCTTTCTAAATTTTAAAGCTACGAACCCTCCCAAATAACTTAAAGACTCGTTTCCTATCAGTGCTTCAGGTTCTATCTGTATTAAATTTTCTACTTGATCTTCCTCAGTCTCAGTCTCATTGTTAACAGGCAGAAGGTGCTTCATGAGACGCGCAGAAACACATAACTCTATATCTAGATCATTGGGAGCAACATTTGAGCTTTGAGATGGACCACTTACATTTAAGCACTGTAGCTTCATCATTATTACAAAAATTAAGACCCTGACTGGTTAAACTATTGTCTCTACCCACTATGAATAACCGTAGTCTATAGTTAAATTCCAAAGGTGACGGATGATCATGACAATGGCCAATTTATCGTATGAAAGAAAAGAGATGTTCGACTGTGTCTTGACATAGCCGTCTTGTCAACAAGAGCTCTAATCCATAGAGTTCATGCAACATGTTATACAATCCTTTTACTGATTTAGATGAAATAATAACGCACTGCTGGAATGGAAACATTCTGCCTTTCAGTAGCATTACTTGCAAAATCAATCATTTGATCAAGTTTTTCGACTTGACGTGGACTGTTCGAGAAAACATCTCTACCTGTCTTTACCATATCATATTTCATGCACGAGTTCGTCAAGTCAAACCAATTATCAAAGATATGAGATCAGATGTTTCATTACAAAACTGACTTTTCAATAAGCCTTTGTCACTACAAAATTTGATTGAATTAGCCACTTACGAAGAGAGTAATTGAACTGCTGTTTTCACACATTGCCGTTTATAACCTCTCACGTTTAAGTGACTCTCATTAATTTTGTAAGCTATTTAGAGATCATTTACTGATAAAGATACGATTTCTGAAATAGATTTTGAGGTAATGATTTTATATCTCCAATCTGAAAACCATAGTCTATGAAATTATTTCGAATTAATTTGATTAGATTGGGTGGATCTGGTAAGACGAAAACTTTCCGAGAAGGTTCTGAAGGATTATAAAAACAAGTTTTGTCAATGGAGATTTGCAATTGTTTGTGTGACCCTAAATTAGTGCTTCCCATATCAGATGTTACACAAACAACGGGATAGCCAGCAGCATCTACGTGAGTTATCAATGACAGTAAAATCTGTTTCGTCATTGGTTGGTCGAAATTGTACTATATTGGTTGCTTCCATTTCCCACATAAACCCCTTAAAACAGCAACCTGAACCTGAGCATGGGGTATGTATATTCTGTCACTTCCCCTGTCATATGACCACCTCTCTTCCACTTTCATTTAATCAAAACAAATGTCTGAAATCTTTTCGATTTCTGACATGCTTTTCATCAAATCAAGAACTGAAATAAGTACACCAGGCTCACAACTTCTTTTTTTTTTTTTTTTGCCCATTTGTTCAAAGATAAATTACAAGGAAAAGGAAATTTGCAGGCGCTTCTTAAAAACCGATATGTTTTAGGACTTAGGCCCTAAGTGACAGAGCCGATGCAATTTCCATGTCAGATCTCTTTTATATTGGCTTGCCTGAAAGGAAGAATTCTATTTGTCCATCTGAAAAAAAGAGACTTTAAAGAACGTTTTACAAGTTCAACTCTAGTATTGGAGTTTTTTACAGTTGACAAAAGAGCATTATTTTCCATTTTTAGATTAAGATTTTGCGAGGATAACTGTTCATTAGTAGTTCCTAAAGAAGCATTCTTCTTGCATAGAAGTAATAGTATTTTGTAGAGCTTCTAATTTTCTCTGAATATCACCTAATTGACTGAATGCATTATCACAAGTATCTTCAAATCATTGCCAAATCCGTTTCATCAGCTGTTCTCTTCAATCCCCTTTTCATTGCTCTGGCATTTCGATCTGGTGAAAATATAAAAGCAATATAGTTATATATATATATATATTATATTATCATATATATATATATATCTATATATATATATATATATATATATATATATATATAAATCTTCAGTTGAATATATATACAGTCGGTCCCCGGGTTACAACAGGGGTTCCGTTCCCGACAAGGCGTTGGTAAGCCGAAAACATTCATTGTAAGTCATAATGGGAATAAATACCAACGGAGCTGTAAGTACAGGTTACAGCACTGCTGTAAAGCAGATCAATAGAGCCATGATGCAAGCGCCTTAAGTCTGGAACAACTTAACCTGAACCTGATGTAACCCTGGACTGCCTGTGTGTATATATATATATATTAATATATATAATATATATATTTATATATATATATATATTAAATATATATATATATATTATAATATCTATATATATATATATATATATATATTATATATAATATATATATATATATATATATATACACAGGCAGTCCCAGGGTTACATCAGGTTCAGGTTAAGTTGTTCCAGACTTAAGGCGCTTGCATCATGGCTCTATTAATCTGCTTTACAGCAGTGCTGTAACCTGTACTTACAGCTCCGTTGGTATTTATTCCCATTATGATTACAATGATTCAGGTTAAGGCAATTTTCGGCTTACAACGCCTTGTCGGGAATGGAACCCCTGTTGTAACCCGGGGACCGACTGTATATATATTTAACTGAAGATTCTTAAATCTTGGTACTTCTTAAAAGGTAGCAATGGATTGTGCGTCTAAGACACTGGCAACATCCAACATCCATTTTCTCTCTCTCTCTCTCCATTCCCAACAACTCTCTCTCTCTCTCCCTCCACACAATGTCTCTCTCTCTCTCTCTCTCCATCCATCTCACTCTCTCCATAACACATCCCCCCCTCTCCATTACCTAACGCAATTAAATCAGACTCGTGAACTTACAAAAATGACATTTATTTAAGAGCAAAGCGTAAACTAAATAACTCAGGTTCTTTACAAAAAGAATAAATGAAAGATTGAACTCAGATAGCCCACTCCATATTTCTACTCCAATAATCCAACATTATCTTAGTCATAAAACTGGGCAAGTCATAATTTAGTCTCCATAGTAACACCATGAAACATTACTTAAGTTCCCATATTAATTAAGTCAGTTCCCCTTTCTCAGAATCGCCTATAAAAAGACAAGAGAACATATCAAAAGATCATATGGAATAGAACATCTTTGAAATGAATATTCAAAATACAGACAAGCCACACTTTTGGCTAAAAATAAGTATGCTTACCCATTCAACACAGTATGCACAAACACTTTATAAAAGTACTGTTTGCAGAAGCCATCTTGGCTCTGCTGCCTCTGTAATGATCTCTCACCTTGGTAACCTTGCACTCTCATACGTAAGGGAAAAGCTCGCACATGCACACAAACTCACACACATTGTTCACGCCCCAGTACTGCCTCAAACCAGTTTCAGAAGTCACCTCTGCGACTGCCCGTGGCAACAGGACATGGCACTGACCTGCACAGACAGCAACTTTGACATCACACCACCCAAAAAGATACATCAGCATCACTGTGTCTCCAAGGGAAGTTAAATCGATGACTCCTACATTCTAGGAAATGTCACAGCACATCACCCTACAACGGTATTTAAAACATATTGTTAATACATCCTTCTTTTTATATAACAGCTGCTCGGCCACCCAAGAAGCTTGCACCTGCCTAGCCATAGCTCACATAAAACGGCTTATACATATAAAACACATTGGCCGGCTCAAAAAACACCAAATATAAAAAATAACTGCACGTCTCTGGCAGTGCAATGTCTATCACACATTATCTTGAACAGCCTGTATCCGGGCTATAATAACAATTGAATGTAGAAATGTCCTCTCATCTTGAATCTTTGATTCTCTAGTGTGTCTGCAACTGCAACTGCAAAGACTCATGAAACACGCTGTAGAAAGGCAAAACGTCTCCTGTGGAAGACAACTGATGACTCCCGTAGTCCAAAAGTGCCGTAAAACCCCGTAGACTCGTAGAAACTCTCGCATGTCAGCAAACATCAACAACATACATCTCTGTAGTAGTTGAAGGACGTCTTGCTGGCGAAGGGGGAACGATGTTTATGGTGTTTCAGTATGTCAGTCATGTCATTGGTCAATTAAAGAAGAATTAACCCTAGACATACATCTGTCAAATAATGACCTCAAAAATTCTAAGAAATACTAACTGAACGTTTTCCATCTAACCCCATTAATATAACCACTGAACTAATTTCTAACTACAACTCGTGAAGGAACTTCATAAGATCGCTAAATCACAAATCACTATCATAACCCCGTAAAGAAAATATTAAATTCTCCAATAATATAAAAAAAAAAGCTCGCCAACCCATATATACATTAGCACACACCACCCAGAACTTACAAAAACTCTACGGACTACTGTCATCACATTTTAAACTCACCATTTTCACAAGTACAATGAGCCCGAAAAAAAAGAGTAACAGAACCAGCCCCAAATTATCACCAAAAATGTTCTCTCAAGCTCTTATATTTCAGTAACCCACAAAATCAGTAAGAACCCTTTTACTGTCTAACAGCAAAACCCTTTTACTGCTTATACAATTAACCTCCATGAAATATAATGCCAAACACCCTTCCATCTAATTCACATACCCTGACAAATTATATCTCCTGTCCAAAATAGAAATGCTATGTAAGCTTAACCCCAATTACGACATCTCGTCGGAAAAGAAAAAAAAAAAGATAATAACAATGATAATAAGTGAACTTTCCCATCACGGAACGCACATAATATATATAATATACATAATCCAACATTTTCATACATAATCTACATAATGCAACATGTACCATTACGGAATTTGCTATTGCAACAATTTCATTGATCAGAAACGACCGGAAACAACCCCCTTACACAGTACATCTCCGAAAATAGTGCAAATCTCCGAGTAATCAACACCGAAGGGAAAAAGTCAGCAACCGGATTCATCACAGCATTATCAGCAAAAATCCACCAGTGAACAACTCAGGTGCTTCGAACAGCAGTATAGATTTGTCTAGTCAGACTTTCAACCTCAGAAACCAATATTCTCCAAATATTCTATACTAACCATTATTCTCCAAAAAGCCCCAAAAATTCTATACTGACATTATATAAGCACATTTTACAAAATTATCTCCAGGATATCACCAAGGTGCCCGAAAATTGTCTCAGACATAACTCCCCCATGATATTACTCAATAATATAAAACAAATCATCACCTATTCGAGATATAAACCACAGTAAACCACAATCCAACAATTATGTGCAGCCAAAATAACCACTGGTGAATAAAAAAAAATGCAACACCTCCATAAAACCACAATGCAGTAAAGCCACCTGCCCCTTAAGAACCACCACACCAAAAGAACCCCAATACCCCCTTTGGCTCGTAAAACCCCATATCACCATAATAATAATACCACTCCCGCAATAAAAATATTCCCCTCCATTTCACTAACAACCACATATCACCATATTCCCCTCTATTTCACTAATAACCAAATGTGGTATAAAACCAAGTATCCAAAAAATTTATATATCTATAAGCAGGGTAATCAAAAAAGAAACTCTGTCGCCGAAAAATGCACTCAAAGCATCTAGCTGATACACTTGAAAATATGGCCACATATCTCCTCTCACAAAGGTTTCCATTTGCACAAAAATGGCTGCAAAAATAATTGAACTAAACATAGCTCTTACCACCATAGGCCTAAACTCTGGACTATCTCCAACAAAACAAAATATCACATGGCCAAAATATTATATCTCCAATTCTCCACTAAAATAACCCCGGAAACCCTCTCTAAGGAGCTCAATGTTACAGTAAAAAACTATAAACTCTCTATTTAACATAACTGCTGAAAAGGGCAAAAACTTGGCAAATAAAATTGCTGAGAATTCTAAAAAAAATCATCAGTGTGCCATAACTCTTTACAACCAAAACTCCAAATCCAAAGTGTCTAAGCAAAGACTTCCCCATATTCACTTCGGCACAGGCCACCAGAAATTTCACCAAGTTTCCTATCTCTGGCAAAGTTGCCACAAACACAACAAAGGCATTGTGCAAGAGGCCAACAATTTCCGGAACACAAATATACAGAAAAAAAAATGTAATGCCATTATGTACACATTAAAAAATGCAAAACTTCTCCCATAAATCTCTCGCAGCATCAAACGGCTGAAATTATAAACACATTACCGAACAATGATTCCAAGTCATGAACTGAGATATTAAAAAATCTACACAAACTGTTCGGAGAGAAAAATAAATTCAAATTTGCCCATGAAAAAAAAAAAACTTACATCAGCGATGGCTAACGTCTAAAAGGGGAAAAGAATAACCAATGGCACTGTTAACTATTCCCGTGACACCTGCAACATCTGTGACTCACGTAGACTTCAAGCAATTATCTACTGAAACCATAAAAAAAGGAAAACTAGGGCTATCACAGAAAACAAAGAAAAACACCCGGGCAAAAAATGACTGGTACGTTTCCTCAATATGACTTTTACCATAGTCTTTGAAATGAGCATTAACACAATATTCTCCGATAAAACACCATTAAATTTGTGGTTAGTACCTCCCATATTCACAAACATCACCACCCTTAGTATCATTACAAGCACCCATGTTAGTCTAAAAAATAACACTAACGCCAGTATCACCAGTATCACCAAATTCACCAATATCACCACACATAAATCATTGTCGCATTCATCAAAATTATTACCACCTTGAACTCCAATAGAATCCCTGTAAATATCTCCCGTAATAATTCCCCGTAATAATTCCTCGTAATAATTCTCCGTAAAATATCTCCAGTATCACCAGTATGATCTTAATATTGCCATTCCCCCATAACTCCAGTATCATCACCATTATCACCATTAGCATCCCCAATAGCATCACCAAACACACCACCTTTAGCAAATAATCTCTGTATCCCCAGTTATAATCATGTCCTCTACCATTGCATAAAGGCATTCTCCAAAGCGTAAAGAAAACTTGCACCACATTCATATTCATACTCAATTTCTCTTTACTCAAAAGAAAGAACAAAAATCGTTCTAAAAGAAACCCTACGGGCATATCACATCATCTCTCAGAGGCTATCAGCTGATGTGGCATGGCAATGAACTTTCTTTTCAAGGCCAAAATCACCCCCTAACCCCGGCACAAAGGAAAAATAAAAAAGGTTCACTCTCCTGTTGGCACTACCCCGTGGATGCGTAGCAAAAAAACAAATGCACTGAGTGCGCATGCATGAGAGGAGCTGTCTCCAAGGGCCAAAAAAGTGCAATCCAAGCACCCCGTGAACTGAGGTGCATGTATGAAAACCTTATATGCATACATATGTATTGAAACCAAGA
The DNA here is from genome assembly GCF_015104395.2 of Macrobrachium nipponense. Taxonomy (NCBI): domain Eukaryota; kingdom Metazoa; phylum Arthropoda; class Malacostraca; order Decapoda; family Palaemonidae; genus Macrobrachium; species Macrobrachium nipponense. The sequence continues at coordinate 39,929 of NC_061089.1, read as the reverse complement.
TAAATGCGTCTCCTTTAAACATGTGCCAAGAAAAAAAAAACTCATCACATCCTGCTCCTATGGGGAAGAAAATGGTAATCTGAACTGATTCTTTAACTCCAAAAATGATTAATACACTAAGTTAGAAAGAGAGAGAAAAAAAACACCAGGGCCTAAAAAATAATGTAACACTCACGTCGTCAATTTGCGCATGTAAAAACACGCTAATACACATACTCGCGTGTGTAAGAACGACCCGATACTCGGACAAGAAAGCACTTGGCAAACGCCCACTCACAAGACCCACTGAGTAACAGACTCCCTCGAGGCATCTCACGATAGACAAAATGCTGACGCTAATTGAATTTCTCCCTCCCAGTACCACAACGACGGCCAAATAATTCTTATCACCTGTCACCTACCAACTGAAATCCTAACACATTTTCATAACCAGACTCTCAAAACAGCTTCTTTAAGCTGCTGTTAATCTCACAAAAGGCGTAATAATGGTTCAAACACCGCTGCCACCAAACTTTAACCGAAGATTCTCAAATCTCGGTACTTCTTAAAAGGTAGCAATGGATTGTGCGTCTAAGACACTGGCAACATCCAACATCCATTTTCTCTCTCTCTCTCTCTCTCTCTCTCTCCATTCCCAACAACTCTCTCTCTCTCTCTCTCTCTCCATCCATCTCTCTCTCTCCACAACATACCCCCCACCTCTCCATTACCTAACGCAATTAAATCAGACTCGTAAACTTACAAAAATAACATTTATTTAAGAGCAAAGCGTAAACTAAATAACTCAGGTTCTTAATAAAAAGAATAAATGAAAGATTGAACTCAGATAGCCCACGCCATATTTCTACTCCAATAATCCAATATTATCTTAGTCATAAAACTGGGCAAGTCATAATATAGTCTCCATAGTAACACCATGAAGCATTAGTTAAGTTCCCATATTAATTAAGTCAGTTCCCCTTTCTCAGAATCGCCTATAAAAAGACAAGAGAACATATCAAAAGATCATATGGAATAGAACATCTTTGAAATGAATATTCAAAATACAGACAAGCCACACTTTTGGCTAAAAATAAGTATGCTTACCCATTCAACACAGTATGCACAAACACTTTATAAAAGTACTGTTTGCAGAAGCCATCTTGGCTCTGCCGCCTCTGTAATGATCTCTCACCTTGGTAACCTTGCACTCTCATACGTAAGGGAAAAGCTCGCACATGCACACAAACTCACACACATTGTTCACGCCCCAGTACTGCCTCAAACCAGTTTCAGAAGTCACCTCTGCGACTGCCCGTGGCAACAGGACATGGCACTGACCTGCACAGACAGCAACTTTGACATCACGCCACCCAAAAAGATACATCAGCATCATTGTCTCCGAGGGAAGTTAAATCGATGACTCCTACACTCTAGGAAATGTCACAGCACATCACCTTACAACGGTATATAAAACATATTGTTAATACATCCCTCTTTTTATATAACACACACACACACACATACACACACACACACACACACACACACACACACACACACACACACACATATATATAATATTAATATAATATATTATATATATAATAATATATATATAAGTTATATAATTATAATATATATTAATATATAATAAGTAGAGGAAAAGACCCCATATAGACTCCCATTTTCTAGCCCCGCCCCCCGCCGCCCCCCAACCCCCAAGGGGCGTGCTACCCCCCTCCTCCCTCCTGATAAGCTCATGTACGTACGTGAGGCCTAAAAAGGGGCGTGGCAACCCCCCAAACCCCCAAAAGGGGCGTGGCCACCCTGACCCTATATAGACTCAACTAGTCTGTGGGGCGTGGCCACCATGACCCCATATAGACTCCACTATTCTGGGGGGCGTGGCCACCCCTGACCCCATATAGACTCCACTATTCTGGGGGCGTGGCCACCCCTGACCCCAAATTGACTCCACTTGTATTATAAGCTCATGGACGTACATGAGCTCATAATTGACTCCATTTGTCTTACAAGCTCATGTACGTACATGAGCTCATATTAGGGGCCGTGGCCCCCCTAACCCCAAATTGACTCCACTTGCCTTATAAGCTGATATACGTAGATGAGGTGTAAAAGGGGGTGTGGCCACCCTTGACCCCAAATCGACTCCACATTATTGATGAGCTCATGTACGTACATGAGGTTGAAAACGGGGTTGGGGCGTGGCCACCTGTAACTCTACGGGAATAAAACAAACATTTCAACCCGCCACCACCGACCCCAAATTGACTCCACTGTTCTACCCCTGTGACGTCACGTAACTCTACGGGAATAAAACCATATTTTAAACCCCGACCCCCCAAATTGACTCCACCTTTCCTACCCCCCTGTGACGTCACGTAACTCTCCGGGAATAAAACCCACATTTCAACCCCCCTCCCCAAATTGACTCCACTTTTCTACCCCTGTGACGTCACGTAACTCTCCGGGAATAAAACCATCCTTTCAACCCCCGACCCCAAATTGACTCCACCTTTCCTACCCCCCTGTGAAGTCACGTAACTCTCCGGGAATAAAACCATCCTTTCAATCCCACCCCCGACCCCCAAATTGGGCTCCAAACCTTTCCCTACCCCCTCTGGTGACGTCACGTAACCTCGCTGGAATAAAACCAATCATTTTCAATCCCTAACCCCAAATTGACTCCGCTTGTTTTCTACCCCTGAGTGACGACTACGTAACTTCTCCGGGTAAATTAAAACCAATCCTTTCAACCCCAGACCCCAAATTGACTCCACCTTTCCTACCCCCCCTTGTGCGTCATGTAACTCTCCGGGAATAAAACCAATCCTTTTCAAATCCCCAGAACCCCAAATTGACTACCAACCTTTCTTACCCCCCTTTGACGTCACGTAACTCTCCGGGAATAAAACCAACATTTCAATCCCTAACCCCAAATTGTCTCCACTTTTCTACCCCTGTGACGACACGTAACTCTCCGGAAATAAAACCATCCTTTCAACCCCCGACCCCAAATTGACTCCACCTTTCCTAACCCCCCTGTGACGTCATGTAACTCTCCTGGAATAAAACCATCCTTTCAACCCCCGACCCCAAAATTGACTCCATTTCACTTTTCTGACCCCTGTGACGTCACGTAACCTCTCCGGAAATAAAACCATCCTTTCAACCCCGACCCCGCAAATTGATTCCATCCTTCCTACCCCCACCCTGTGACCATGTATAACGTAACTCTACGGGAATAAAACCAACATTTCAAACCCCGCCCCAAATTGACTCCACTTTTCTACCCCTGTGACGTCCACGAAACTCTCCGAAATAAAACAAACATCCTTTCAACCCCGACCCCAAATTGACTACACCTTTCTACCGCCCTGTGAATTGTCACGTAACCGGGACGTTTACCTCATCCTCCTCCTATAAAATCTCTAAATTTATATATGCACATCGCAAATAGAGTCTCTATCGACTTCTCTCTCTCTCTCTCTCTCTCTCTCCCCTCCCTCTCTCTCTCAGCCGTTACATTTTGTTTTATATATATATATATATATATATATATATATATATATATATATATATATATATATATATATATATATATATATATACACAGCTGCTTAGATATTCAGAGTATCATGATAAAAGGATATTTGGCGACTGACTTCATCCTCATGTGATACATATATTTACCAATTTGATGTCTCCCCCAATAACCGACTAGGTCAAAGCTATCTGATGATGAATCACGCACACACACACACACACACACACGAAGAAACGAGACCTTACCGCCATATTTGCCACCACCTCGTGAAATTTTATTTATCATAGAATTTGAGTCATAATCCCCATGCCGAATACGAGGACAAAGGTACATATTTCAATTTTGTTTATTTATTATACAGAGTTTGAAAGAGGTTGAAAAATCAAATGACAGATGGAATTGTTATTTTATATTTTTAACCAATGCTAAATACAGGGGAATGAATTAATATTCCATACAAATACATACATTAGAAAAAACTGTTCAAACATAACGCGATAATATACGCATTCACTTTTTTAAAAACAATACTTCAACAAAACATACGGCTACTATATATTTTCTAACCTGTTCCTTCACATCACAGCTCTAGTATATACCACAAACATTTTCTCCAGCACTTTCCCGAACGTGTGTCAAAGACGACGTTTCATCTAACACCTCAAAGCTTTTAAATTTAGCTAACAAGTTTTTTATATATAAATCTTCCACACACCTTTCCTCCAACAGGGATAAATTCTTTTTCATTATAGCCACACAACAAATTTTACCAATTTTGCTAATTTCATCACTGAATGTAGCTAACACAGGTAAATATTGATTCAACCAAGTCGTATTAACCGGCCCGCTTTGACCGATGCCAGCGGGAAAGATAACATATTCGACATAGTCATACAATGATTTAAATAATTCTTCCTTCACTTTCTTGACTGAAGAAAAAAAGTGATTGAACCTCATCTGTTTGCTATCTCTGCCCAAAGGATCGGCGTGATCTTCATCTTTGGAATAAGCCATGCTCTTTTGCGCGTATTCATTATTTTCAATTGGGGCGTCGATACCGTATTGGGTTAATAAGGTAGCTATGGTGGGTAGATCAACTTCTTCGTCGCATTCCCAAGATGTGATATTTTCAGGTCTTTTCACAATGGCGGACCCTTCAATACCCCTATCACGAAGACAGGCATATGATGCACCAGTGCGAGAATATCGAAAACCTGCCAATTCGGCATATGGATAAGCTCGAATGACGTCCGCCACCACACCGTAATTCCTGCATGTCACACAATTAGTGGCTACTACTAAACATGTATTCCTCTCCCGGAACTTATTTTCGGACAAGTTCCTGAAAACTAACTTGCACGAGGAGGTTGATGAAGCCATGGCGAGAGTCCATGTCTTGATGTGACAATCCTTCAAGAGATAATGAGCTACGAAAGCCCCGCAACCCGAGATCCCTCTATCACAATCACTGATTACAAACCAGTTGTGACAAAGCATCAAGTCTCTCCCAGCAATGATTCACACTAACACGAATAAACAAGTCTTATCATTCCCTCACGCCAAAGGTCTTCCACACATATGACTCATTTCATCAAAATCAGTATCACGTGACTAAACAGCTCCGGTATCACTGTTCCTAAAATGTTAATAAGCCACCCACACACTTGCTATCTTGTTTTTCGCATGTCCCGCCCTCACCTTCCCACCCCCTCCCCCTCTCCCTCCTCCTCCTCCTCTTCCTCCTCCCTTTTTCCCCATACTTCGCCATGTTTCGATTTGTTTTTTAATGGCTATATTCCTTAACATCCAATCTTTAACACCTGCCATTTCAATGAAGTAACAATAATTCGGAATATTATCAACGTGGGTTTTTTTTATTCCCTTGAAATTCTCCAGCTATATCTAAAATATTATAACCTGTGAGTGGATGAGTTAAATCTCCTTCTTCATTCCATTCAACCGTGTTAGAATCTTGTAAGTGCTTAACAAAAGCCGTAACGTATGACTTTTGAGGTTCTTTAAAAAATATTGGAATAATACCTGTTAAATCGAGATTGCTTTTTTTGCGAGTCATGTCCCCTTTAATTGTTTTCAACGTAATCGGGACATTTACCACCTCCCCTCCAGTCACTGCACCTACACTTTCTATAGGAGGAGGAGGAGGAGGAGGAGGTCCCGTGAGCGATATAGCCGGCATTGGTGGTTTTTGGATATTAAGGGAGACGTGTCTGCTACTACTAACAGCTGCCATATCCAACTTGCCAGTACCCTCCAGGCTATTAGTATCACCATCACAAACCTCTTTTCTATTCATTAACCTCTCGTAGGTAATGGCAGGGATAACGTAAAACTCCTTCATTTTCAATTAAAAAGACTCCTTACCAAACTCGCAGCAATAGGCAATAGCACCGATAGAATAGTCCCCCCTTTACGACTTTTCAGTATATTTTTCTTCTTAGATATGGACGTTGTTTTCAAGGACACAAGATGAATTTCTCGTCTACAATTTCTTAAGTGTTTAATAAACTTCTTATCTTGAGTTAGATTACCACAAAGAAAATTTCTAAAAATTTCTGAGAGAGTAGACACCAAACCACCGTTTAAGATGGGAATAACTTTACTTCTTTCACTGGGTGATAAACCAGAGATGAATAAAATAAAGTTTTTATTTTTACGTATTAAAGGTTGCTTACAGTTCATATCCATACAATTTGAGATTCATCAACCCAGGAATTGAATTGACTCGGATAACCTTTCCAATGAACGTAATATTGAGTTTTATTATTTTTCCTTCTCCTTCCCAGAATAGTGATATCATATGTTTCTGGTAGATTTGTGCGAATTAATTCTTCACGATAAAATACGCCCTTTATTTCTTCACCCGCTAAATCTTCCAAGAAGTATACGAACGGATTTTGCGTTGTATCCACTTTTCGGATTTTAAAAATTTCCAGAGTATTTTGAACTGTATATCCCCTCCTAAAAATTGCGTTCCGACACTCATCGGCAATACGTACAACGTCTCCAACATTTAAGAGCGAAATGGCGGAAGGATTAACAAGAACAGCCTTTTTATACATACTCGAGAATTGACGTTCAATGTCATCTCTAGCCGTTAATGCGTGAACCTCTTGTGGGGTGCAACCCAAACTTCTAGGGGGGTATGGTTATAACTCTGAACAATGTCGCGCAAGACGTTAATGTATTTTAAGGTATTCTTATGTGTGAGATATCTATATATCCGACCCTTAATAGTCCTTATGACTCTTTCAGCTATAGAGGATTTAATTTCTCTCGAATAAACGCTATATAATTTTATATTTTTACTATCTAGATATTCTCTGATGTGTTTGTTATAATATTCCCTACCCTCATCACTATTCAAACGTGAAATTCCCGAAAATTCGGTAGATTCGATTACCTTCTTCAAAGCGCGACGCATAGTAACACCATCCTTCTTTTTCAAGGGAACAATTTGTAGATATCTGGAAAACACGTCAATAAAGACCAGCAAATATTTAAACCCATTATTATACCGAGCTAATTTGGACATATCAGCTAAATCGGTGCTCGCTATTACTCGCGGTTTGGGTGACATGATTTTTCTTCTGGAGAATTTTTTTCGAGTGACTTTATGCAGTGTGTAAGACTTTTGCCCGCGTAAGAATTCTTTAACATTTTCACTCGTAATTTGGCTATCCAGATTTTTCGCTACTCTGAATAAAGAGTCCACCCCGCTGAAACTACCCACACCCCTTGCATCTCCGTACAAAGTTTTTAGCAGTTTTATCCGTTCTTTATCCATATTGGTAAGCTATTTGATATTCTGTTTCACCCAGAATATTAGTTCGGAGCTGTAACAGTTCAGGTGTTGACGGAGCGAAGTCTACTAACAAATAACCGTAGCGGTTACATGATAGGGCCTTTTTATATATGTCCGAAAAGGCTGAAGCTTTTTGACGGCCGAATAACTGCCGACCTAAAGTTTCAATTTGACTAAAATCACGATTTTTCATTAGAATATAATGTGAGAAATTCAAGCTTATACTTCTACTAAACTTGCCCGAATGAAACATATTCTGCGTTATGAATATAACTGAAATATGTGAATGACGTCCCGCTGTGAAGGTGTTAGTGACAAATTTATTATCACTAGCCTCAAGGAAGCAATCGTCGAGTATGAATATTAGACCTTTATTAACCTCCGTCTCCCCCTTTTCAGCATAATCAAAGGGATTTAAAATTTCTTTGGATACTTTAAATTTGGGACCTATTGAGGGATGCGTTTTGAGGGGGTGTTCAGATACCCCGCAATATAAAATGTATTGGAAACGCATTTCATAGAGTTCAATGATTTTTTGACATAGGACGGACTTGCCACTGTTACTAAACCCCGCGATGATAATACGAGCGGGATTAGCGAACGGGTCTAACAACTGCCCAGGGAAGGGACCTGTCGCGGCCATGATGTTAGCGCGTTCAATACTATAGTTGTGTACTTTACGCGCTCCTTTTTATATACAAGCCTTAATAATAATTAGGGTGAATGGAAGTTGACGGCAATAATATTTGTTTAATTTTCATAATGAAATACATACAGGTTTTTTCATACAATATAAAAATAGAACGTACAGTAAAAATGCAAACTATAATAAAAAATACAATATAATAATTCAAAAATATAAAAAACTAACTGTGTATATGAATATATAATAAAAATACGTTATATACAATATAATATATTAAAATATATGAATATAGGATAAAATATATAGTAAAATATACAAACTATGACACCGGTCGGTTAAGGGGTGTGTTGATACGCCCCCGTTTAAACTGGAGGAGAGGGTGAAACCATTTCCCGTCGAGGAGAAGTCAAAGACGTTGAAGAGAGAGAGGAATTAACATTGTATATTTTACTATTCTCTCTTCGACGTTTGAACATCTTTTTCACCCGTGGGAAATGATGTGATGGATGTAGGGTTGGAGGAATAGGAGGAGTAGGAATTCTCGATAGGTGCTAGGATTAGAGAGATTGCCGATACTACCGGCGCCACCACTACCCTCTCTAGCTCCTCCTCCTCCTCCTCCCCCTCCCCCCCCTCCTCCGCCATACCCTCCTCCACCCCAATGTCTGGATGTCCATACGCCAACGATTTATAAGGTGTCACATAATATCTCTTGTCCTCTAAAGGACAGAGAGATACCTTTCGCTGGCTCGTATGACACATCGTGCCTCCTACTCTTTGCAAACTGTGCACACGAGTATAAGTAATCTCATTCTTTTCGATTACAGCTTGATACTGGTCATGCGGAATGGTCTTTTGCCGGCACCTTTGTACACCTTTCAAGGTGTTACTACGACTAGTTTCCATCAGATACGAATAAACTTTAGGTCTAATGCCGATAAATTCCCTCATGAGTTCAACCCCCGTTTCAACCTTCACTAACTCGAGTTCCCCTTACGTGACTCATCATACAATTTGTGAGTTTTGGGGAAATTACTCAAATCCATGTAGGGTTTGAGCACACCCTTCAGTTCCTGATTGAGGTTATCAGTCACCAGGGAAAAGATCAAGCTGTCAGTGTCGGTATAAAGGAGCTGAACTCGGTGTCCATACTGCTTTCGAAGAACGTCGTAATAGAACCGATACATCATATCCTTCGCCATGTCTAGTATACTGAAACCGATATAAATCGGGGATTCAGCCATAACAGACTCTTTGCAATGGTTTACAATGTACTTGTCATTACCCAGTTTTTCCAAAGACTTGTACGTGTGTTTGGACACATTCCTGAGGAGAGAGGCTTCACCGGTAGTGACGACAGTTCGGGTAGAATAATTCAATGAATTTTTAATAGTGACACCGAAAAGACCATTCATTATGATTTTGATGGTGTTCCTCTTGTCCAGATCGGTCTCTTTAGCACGCCTTTTGGCATTCTCCAGAATATATTCCCTCAAATAAAAATCCTGTTTGAATTTGTACACTTGCCTTATTACATCAACTTCGAGACCGAGCCTTATCAACTTTTGTAATAAAGGAAGACAGATCAAGTGATTACGCATGGGTAAATGCGTACCCGTCAACTTAACATTTTTCTTGGGTAGCTTCACCTTGAACTTATTCATTAGGTTTTTACCATAGGGTGATAGATCCTGGTGAGTCACATTCATGTGATGAATGGCGAGAGGGAGATCGTCCGTCTGTAGAGCAACATCCCGTCTAACTGGTTTGGTATCGAGCAGTATGAAATAACCGTATTCACCCTGTGAATCAATGGCGGTAATATCTCTTGCGACAAAACTTTCTAATTCGACAGGGGGAAAGTTCAGTTATTTCACCCAAGGGCATTTTGTATTTACTCATAACTGTGGGATACAAACTGGTGAAATCAACGTATAATATATACGATTGAGGATCACCCACCCTAAAACTGGGATTTAACTCTGGATTAATAGCTACGCATTGCCTTCGAAGACTACAAAAACCGCCGCGGATGCTTTTACAAATTAATTGATAGAGTTCACCATTCGAAATGAGGGGGAGGCGAATTTTAGAGGAATATAGGAAAGCATCGAGTGAGAGAGAGGTAGAAGTCAGGTAACGGGCGGGGTCTAGTCCGAATTGCGCCATGGCAGCCTTCCTCCAAACTAAATAAACAAATACAAAATGGTGTAATCTAGAAGATTGGTGCAATTAGCGGCGTTCCAAACCTTGACCACGTGTGCATAGCCCCCACTGGAAAGGGTTTCTCCCGTAAGTTCCAAATCGAAACACTCTCGAGAAGGGATGCTGGGCTTTCGCAGGATATTGAAACTCATCACATAATCATAAGGGTAGTACTGTTTACCCGTACCCAAAACTAAATCGAGACAATCCCGAGAATACTGGGTTAACAACTGACGTGCGATTTCAAGGGAACCTTTCTGTTTGATATAACTCGAGGCGAGACTAGAAAGGGTCCCTCTAATCATGTTGTTGCTATTCACGAATCTCAGATTGCCCGATCTGGCCGAGTAAAATTTACTACCCTCTCGTTTCAGAATTTCAAAATCATGCTGAGACCCTGCCTCTTTCAAGACCAGGGCGATGTCATATGACAAATTGTGTACGAACACTGTTAAAGTTGGCTCCTTAAATTGCATATTCAAATTACACTGTTGACACAGTACTCACACAAAATGGGCGTGATGTCGCATTTTCATGACTCCAGCCTTGAATTCAACGTTACATCCTTCGCAATGAGTGCTCGCTTCAAACTTATGGGTGGATTCAGGAGTCATATGTAAAGGATACGCACGCATTCGTTCATGCAATAACGCCCAGTCCCGGTTCATGTTCTGCAAACAATCATCAACGCATTTCTCTCCTTGACTTAGTCTATGGGTACAATATTCCCCCGTTCTACCGTCAACGATCACGTAGCAGTAAGCGAAAGCTTTCTGCCGAGATACTATTCTCGGATCGTCTTCTCCGATCTTCGATTAAATATTATACGCCTCAAAATCCAAGAAAGCCATGTGCGAGATTGGCAGCAGAGCTTTAACTTTAGTAAGCTGTTTAAATTGGCCGGGTTCTGGGTATTCGACAGTGGTTCGAGCGGTACAGGCCTGAGTGTGTGCCTCGCGGATGGTGGGACTATTAAACAAAGTCAAACAATTGTAACACATACCACCCGCGTGCTCAATCCCCCGCCCCTGCTTGAATCCGTGTCGGAACTTCTTCACGAATGCCAACATATCCTTAATCAACGCGACGTGGTCGTCAGTGATTAATAACAACGTGACCAAATGAGGGCTTTGGAGGTTACCACCTTTCCTCACCAGATGTACCGTCCAATGTTTTTTCCGCTGTTTCCCCATGACTAATTCACATAATTTATACAGATATATGTTGAGGTTATTCCCCTTTTCTAATGTTTTGAAAGAGTCATGGGTCAACGGCATATCTGGCGAGTGTTTGATATTAAATTGTCCCCTCCCCATCCTCCTCATTAAGACACGAGGGAGGTTGTTAATACGTGTGGGAGGGTTATCCTGGAGTACAACGTACGCTTCTAATGCTGTAATCACACAGTTGTACCCGGACTGAATATTGATAACCTGATCACTACCGTGGACTCCCTTGGGATACACCTTGAAGTTATTAATATTCACTAACTCATGCCGCGTGATATGAAGTTCAACCCTATCCAGCGAGGTCATACACCAACCCGAACCCTCAGTACGGTTGAGTCTCTCTTCCAAGTTATTAGCTATAAACTCAATAGCCTCCTCCAGGGAGTCATAGATCAAGTCAATCGTAGTGAGGGTGGGTGGAGTACATACATAAAAGGCACTTTTTTCATTCATGTCGCCTATCATCCTCACACTGGTGATAATAACGCACAAATAGAGCATAGCCGAGTGAATACCTTTTTCAAGGAAGTTACTGTGCACATCTTCGCGTAATCGGGCTATGCTACTACTTAACTTCATTGCCACGTCAATGTGTGACCCTACTGCAGCCGCATAATGAATGGTACTCACTACCTTATTACCCTCCGTTCTTTCCCTCGTGAGTGAAGATCCCCTTCTGGTTCCTACACCTCCACCAATGCGCAATGCTTCATTATTATTATTACTCCCCATCAAATCTTCATCTAATGGGAAGTCTTCAGCGAAGGGATCTGTAAAGATCATGTTAAATACGCACCGGAGTGAACGTGTATTATAAAATAATAATAATAATAATAATAATAATAATAATAATAATAATAATAATAATAATAATAATAATAAGGACTGCGTCAACATCGAAAATAGAGCACTGGGGCAATATCTGAAAACCAGTGAAAACGAGTGGCTAAAGAGTGCATGGGAAGAAGGACTAATAAAAGTAGACGAAGACCCAGAAATATACAGAGACAGGAGAAAGACAGACAGAACAGAGGACTGGCACAACAAACCAATGCACGGACAATACATGAGACAGACTAAAGAACTAGCCAGCGATGACAATTGGCAATGGCTACAGAGGGGAGAGCTAAAGAAGGAAACTGAAGGAATGATAACAGCGGCACAAGATCAGGCCCTAAGAACCAGATATGTTCAAAGAACGATAGACGGAAATAACATCTCTCCCATATGTAGGAAGTGCAATACGAAAAATGAAACCATAAACCACATAGCAAGTGAATGCCCGGCACTTGCACAGAACCAGTACAAAAAGAGGCATGATTCAGTAGCAAAAGCCCTCCACTGGAGCCTGTGCAAGAAACATCAGCTACCTTGCAGTAATAAGTGGTACGAGCACCAACCTGAAGGAGTGATAGAAAACGATCAGGCAAAGATCCTCTGGGACTATGGTATCAGAACGGATAGGGTGATACGTGCAAACAGACCAGACGTGACGTTGATTGACAAAGTCAAGAAGAAAGTATCACTCATTGATGTCGCAATACCATGGGACACCAGAGTTGAAGAGAAAGAGAGGGAAAAAATGGATAAGTATCAAGATCTGAAAATAGAAATAAGAAGGATATGGGATATGCCAGTGGAAATCGTACCCATAATCATAGGAGCACTAGGCACGATCCCAAGATCCCTGAAAAGGAATCTAGAAAAACTAGAGGCTGAAGTAGCTCCAGGACTCATGCAGAAGAGTGTGATCCTAGAAACGGCACACATAGTGGAAAAAGAAAAGTGATGGACTCCTAAGGAGGCAGGATGCTACCCGGAACCCCACACTATAAATACCACCCAGTCGAATAAAAATAATAATAATAATAACTGCAAAAACAGCAATGATAATAATAATAATAATAATAATAATAATAATAATAATAATAATAATAATAATAATAATAATAATAATAATAATAATAATAATAATATTTTACCTGGATCGGAGGGTGGTGAGGATGATTCATCATGGCGGTTAGAGACTTGGACATTTTCTTTAATGACGTGACAATCTGTGTGATAACAAATTCATGAATATGGTGTGACATAACATGAACGTGGAGGTTTTTATGTACATATATTATAAACCTGATGCCCATTGTTAGTCATACAGTCTACATTCAACATGTGTAGCGATCACATCATATACGTGAATAGCAATGCATGTATAGGTACATTTGCAGAAAATCGGGCATGTAAATTTACCAATAGGTTAGCCATCCCTATATCACTACCAAAAGGAGTGGAATATGAAGTGGGGCTAGTGGGAGTCATTTTCCCGAAATCATATTACGCTATTAAACCAGGAGACGTTGATTTTACTATTCAGTTTAACGCGATCTATAACGAGTCAGATGGGAAACGCGTTTATACGTATATTTATAAGTCCATTTCGGGTTTGTTGGGTGGTGATATGAATGTCATGACTAGAGCGTTTAATTAATACGGAAATTATTGAACAATTATCTGAATTTTATGGAGAACATATTCGCGGAGCTATCCGCAGGGATGGTTTATTCTCATGGAATGATGACACGAAGAGAATGAGCATTCCACATATCGATGCAGGAGCAGCCAAAGTTGATATGATTGATTCAATTACGATTAAACTCAGTGCTAAAGCAGCTAATATGTTTGGTTTCAATGAAAAAGTCAGGTATTTAATGTACAGTTCGGGCACGTTGAGACCTCATCACGGTAGAAATAAATTCCATCAAGGCGTTGAATACATTTACCTGTATTTGGGTATTGTTCAACCTACCATCTTGGGTGATAAAATGGTTAATCTCAGACTGTTTCACGTTAGGATGTGCATGTGGTAAAGGTCCGCATAATGCCATTTATAAACCTTTAAATACCATTGACGTATTGGATTACATTACTATCGATGTCTCGGATCAGAACGGTGAAGAAATAATGTTTACTGAAAATGGGGTTCTATCATGCAGTCTGCATATAAGACGTAGATAAAACGCTATCGAACTTTTCTTATAAATACCATACGTGACATATACCCGTCGTAGTATTTAACCGACATGGCTGGTGAACACACCATATATTTGAGCAGTCTCGGCTGTTTAGACACGTATACCAAAAATACACCTTCGAAATTTGCCAATAGATTACCTACACCTATATTATTACCTAATGGGGTTGAATATGAAGTAGGTTTAGCTTCGATCATGTTCCCGGGAAGTTATTACGCTATATTATCCAAAGATGATTTATTCACTCTCAAATTTATTACAGAGCGTCATAAACGTGATAGGCATACATATTTGTATAGACCGAGAATAGCAATGTTAGCGGGGGATATGAAGAGACTCGTGAGAGCTCTTAATAAGGACGTGTATGATTATTTGAAAGTTTATTACGGTGATAATTTCATATATTATTTTAATAGTAATGGTATATTTCATTGGGATGAAGATTTAAGGAGAATTACTATACCACGTATCAAGAGAGAGAAATTGAGAACGGGGGACGTTAAAAGTATATACGTCAAATTTAGCGGAAAAGCAGTGAAATTATTAGGTTTTCATATTCATACCGGTTATGAAATATATGGCGGGCGTGAACTGAATGAACACGTTTCCCTTGATTCTCTACCTGATAATTGTGGGGTAGATTATATATATGTGTATACGGATATAGTTCAACCGACGATTTTTGGCGGGAGACTAGTAAATATATTGGACTGTTTTACTTTAGCAAGTGGTAGAGGAAAAGGAATACTTAATACAGTCTACAAATTGTTGAACACGAACATCTTGGATCAGATTTCTATTCTTATCACGGATCAAAATGGACACCTTTTACATTTCACTAAAGACTCGAGTGTTACTTGCCTGCTCCGTATAAAACCTAGAGGAAAATTAGATGAATAGGTGCGTATATAATTCGATGTTCACCCTTGGCATTCCTTATTCGTGATCGTAACACCCTCGAGCCAACTAGAACTTGCGAATTAAGCTCCACTTAAATTGTTTGGGAATAGTATAAACAGTAAAATGAGAGTGTTATTTGCGCCTCCTTCAGAGGCGGAATTTAAAAAACTATTTTTATCAGACCCTTTATTAAGGAGAGGGGCAGGGTTTGAGGATATTTCCATTTTCTATCCTGGCCGCAGGAGGGGAAGTGGTCTTTTTCGACCATAAGTGGTATTGCATGTAAAGAGCTTCCTTTTCTATTTAATGTCGCGAAACCTTCAGTTAATGAATTCGGTAGATCTGTGTTATCTGATATGGTAAACAGCAGTTTACCTTTAAAAGAATCCATAAAACGAAATGGTATAAGGGCCCTCAAAACTACTGGACAACGAATTTTAAGCGGTACTGGAAGGAGAAGGAGAACGAGACGGAAGAAATCGGTGAAACGATTAGTTAGACGGTCGAGTGTGGGAGGAAAGGAAAAACAGAGGAAGAGGAAGGGCACACAAGTTAAATCTAGGAGTAAATATAATAAGGACGTGTACGATCTTTTGTAACTCATTCATCAATTGACATTCGGCGGGTACGCACTTGTTCTACCCTTCATCTAAAATTATATAAACACAAAATATGGCTAGCGTAGTTCCTAACATACCCGGAACTGGTAATCAAGTTCCTGTTTCATCGTATATTGCGGGTATATCAGAATTGTTCCCGAATGTTAATAGACAGAGAATTATTGAAACTTCAATTAATTCAAAGGAAAGACTGGATTTTACACCTTGTAATATTTCCATAAATCAAGTTCTATCTGATAAATATATAGAATTTCACGTTAATGGGGTGGCAGGTTCTTTCTTAGATTTGTCAAGTATAGCTTTAGAATTATGTATCAAAATAGATAGGGACAACGTGCAATTAGCGGATGATGTCCACGTGTCTGTCGTTAATGGTATTAGTAATACATTATTTAAATCCGCTTCCGTTTTCTTGAATGAAAAGTTGGTGGAATCCTGTCCTGTATTTAACTATCAATCATATATCAAAATGTTGAAAATGATAAAACCCTCGGCATTACCTACCACCGGTCGGGTGGGATTTTTATACGATGACTATCATGTAACACACGTGGTAACTCGGCAATTTACTGCCAATACCTTTGGTCAAACCAGCAGGTGGGAGACAAAAGTTATGGGCGACATTAAAACGAGGGGCGTGCATACATAGTTTCCACTTCTTTTGGATATAGCGACTATAGACATGTATTTACTGGATTCGGTTGATTTGAGACTTAGACTCGAATTAGCGAATAATAACTGGGTTATGGGCGCCCACACAGACGGACATTTAAATGTGTTGAATGTAGAAAAGGCTAAATTATGGATCGATAGAGTTACCCCACATTATAACGCAATGTCGGCTTTAAATGAGGCGATAGCAGTTAATCCTATACAATATATATTTGATAAGTCTTTATACAAGACATACGTTATTGGGCAAAATGAAAATTCGATTTTAATTGATCAGCCTTTTAACAGTTGTATACCTGAAAAAATCACATTGGCCATGATTGATATGGAAACATTTTCAGGTGACTACGCGACCAATAGTCTTTATTTTCAATCTTTCTATTTAAATAATATACATATTACCGTTAATGGGAATACTGTATATAATATTCAATGTAGTTTCCCTAATACCATCATGCAATTATATCACGAGACACAGAAAAGTATAGGGGGTGGTGGTGATAATCTGATCACTTATGATAGTTTTAAAAATGGTAGAGCTATTTACTGCTTTAATTTTGTGGTGGAAGATGTTGAAGATTCCATGCCAGTGGAAATTTTGGCAAACCTGCGAATATCGATCAGGCTGGGTACGGCTATGCCTAACCCTTGCATTATTTTACTTTTTGGGGATACCAAGGGTATTTTAACGGTGGATGCGGATAGTGTTATTCAGTGTGATGTTAGGGGTTAAATGGAATGGATACAAAAGAAATTGAAATAAGTTTAAAAGGATCACTCGGTGACCAGGTTAAATATTTAGGTGTGTTCGCTTCGGATGAAGTAGGATTATTGACATTGCCAGAAAATAGAATTAAACCTTTAGTTTTTATATCTAATACATTATCTTCGTCTACTGATATTAATATTGTTGGTCATTGGGTATGTTTTTACGTGGAAAAATCACCTAGAAATATAATCTTCTTTTTTGATAGTTACGGTATAAATCCAAAAGTTTATTCGAATGACTTCTCTAAATTTATATATGCGCATCCCGAATATAACCTCTATCGACTAATAAAACAAATAAAACCTGATAAATCGTACAAGTGCGGTCTTTACGTTAGTTTTTTTGTTCATTGCGTGAGTCACCGAGGTGTGAAAACAGTATTATCCTTAATACAAAATGTATTCTCATTCACTCGTTTGGGAGGTAATGATAAATGGATAACGGGATATTATTTTAAATATTTGAAAAAGTTTAAATGTTCACATTGGAGGTCGGGGGTCAAACGTGCTATTACGTACAAGGAATGTCTCCGCATCTTAAACAACTAAGGTAAATCCATATTTTTCTTTGATTTTTATATTACTCCATTTACATTCTATTAAGGATATATTCTATATATGTATCATACACCTTGAATCACATAACTTTTTTTACTTATTTCAGGATGAGCTGTGAGAATCATTCACCCATGAACGTCGGTGATAAACTGCTAAGACGTCTTAGTCGTTTCCTCTTAAACGCTTTTCGGAATATTCAGGTTAAAATAAGGATACACGCGGACGTTATATTGGGATGCATGCTGAGATGGTCTGACAGCGATTAGTGTATTGGATTTGTAAACTGTCTTTATGTGGTCAATAAATCCTTATGAATAATTATATAGGTGTTTTTTACTATGCCCACAATACATTAGAAAGCAAAAACAGGGAAACGGAGAAAAAGAGTGCGTGTTTCTATGGAATCAGGAACTATTATTAAATAAATATATAACACATCGGTTTTTACATACCTTCACCGGGTTGCTCGTTTCCTTCAGTAGTGGGTGGTGGCGAAGTTGGTCGGGGGTTGCACTGTTGTGGCCTGCCAGTGGGAGTTATTGCATCTCCTGCTACTTCTTCTCCTGCTTCATGGTCATGACCCGTTTTCACCTTCCTAATAAATGAGTTTGGGGCTCCAACACCATAATAGTAATGGTGTCTGACTTGAGTGGCTACTTCGTCGGCTGACAGTTCACTACTAGAGTTATTTCCCATATCTGAAATGGAGGAATAATGACTGTTTTATATATTCCGCTTCTTTCAACAGGTACCTTATTTTATAAGAATATCTATTCCATATACAGATGAATCTTATTGCTGTTTTTAATATTTACTATACTATATGTTCAAGTAAATGGAAAGTGTTTTATATGCTACTTACTGAATAGTGACGGAGGGAAATGACGTTCCGGTCAAGAGAAATACTTGTAGGGACGGA
The DNA here is from genome assembly GCF_015104395.2 of Macrobrachium nipponense. Taxonomy (NCBI): domain Eukaryota; kingdom Metazoa; phylum Arthropoda; class Malacostraca; order Decapoda; family Palaemonidae; genus Macrobrachium; species Macrobrachium nipponense. The sequence goes on along the minus strand of NC_061089.1, from coordinate 21,007 downwards.
GGGTCAGCGTGTTGCACTTACTCTTATACACTTTGGGTAAGGAATAACATCAATTTTCCCTTGTCGGTTGTATTTATGGTGTTCAGTTGGGAAGTAATAATCACGTGTGACATATGGTGTTTCGATGAATTATTGTATTCCAAAGATGAAGTTCACGCCTTGTGGGATTTTCGTAGCGATAGAATTTATCCCCATTGGAGGAAAGATGTGGAAGGTTTATATATGAGTCATATGTGTGTGCGTGTGTGTGTGTGTGTGTGTGTGTGTGGATGACCTTTGCTGTGAGGAAATGATAAGGCTTGTTTATTTCGTGTCTGCGTGAATCATGGCTGGGAGTGATACTGGTTTTGATAAAATGAATCATGTGTGGATGACCTTTGGCGTAAGGGAATGATAAGACTTGTTTATTCATGTTAGTGTGAATCATTGCTGGGAGAGACTTGATGCTTCGTCACAACTGGTTTGTAATCAGTGATTGTGATAGAGGGATCTCGGGTTGCGGAGCTTTCGTAGCTCATTATCTCTTGAAGGATTGTCACATCAAGACGTGAACTCTCGTCATGGCTTCATCAACCTCCTCGTGCAAGTTAGTTTTCGGGAACTTGTCCGAAAATAAGTTCCGGAAGAGGAATATGTGTTTAGTAGTGGCCACTAATTGTGTGACATGCAGGAATTACGGTGTGGTGGCGGACGTCATTCGAGCTTATCCATATGCCGAATTGGCAGGTTTTCGATATTCTCGCACTGGTGCATCATATGCCTGTCTTCGTGATAGGGGTATTGAAGGGTCCGCCATTGTGAAAAGACCTGAAAATATCACATCTTGGGAATGCGACGAAGAAGTTGATTTACCCACCATAGCTACCTTATTAACCAAATATGGTATTGGCACCCCAATTAAAGATAATGAATACGCGCAAAAGAGCGTGGCTTATTCCAAAGATGAAGATCACGCCGATCATTTGGGCAGAGATAGCAAACAGATGAGGTTCAATCATTTTTTTTCT
>NC_061089.1:0-15000 GCF_015104395.2 Macrobrachium nipponense | reverse complement strand
TAAAAGCTGGTTGAGGTCAAGAACTGCAAAGTTATCCCAGGCGACCATGTAGCCCCCCAACATAGACTGCTATGTATGGATCTGAAGCTAAAAGGGAACGAAAAACCAAAGCTAAAGGGATAAGGAAAATTGAGTGGTACAAATTTGTGAGGGAAGGAGATAAGAAGAGAGAGCTTAAGAGGAGTGTTTCGGAGGATACTGATATAGGAATTGAAGATGTTCAAGAATGATGGGCACGAAATGCAGCAGTAATAAGAAGGCATGAAAGGGGCTGCACTTAACACCATATTTGAATTTATATATAATTTTTTGGGGGGGCATCTTTGTGATAAATGATTTTAGCTTTTGTCTAAATTTTTGCTATATTCATTTTCATATTTTTTAAAAAAATTATTCTTAAAAATAAAAATCAGTTATCGAAATAAGAGCGAAAATTCTTAAAATACTGTATTTCTCCGTGTTCTCCCTTTTTTTAGAGGATTTTTATATTGATTTTTGAAACAAAAAATAGCCACAATAAAAAAGAAAATATACTCAATAATTTTGTACAAAAATATATGTAGATATTTTTAAAACATTTTACGTTCTATTTCTAGGCGATTTTTAAAAGTAATTTTTGAAATAAAAATCAGTCATCAAAAAGAGGGCAAAGCTATCAAAGTTAGTGTATTCCATTTAATTTTTTTTAACAGATTTTAATTTTAAATAAATTGTTTTATTTTAGCCAATTTTCTGAATGATTTTTGAAACAAAAATCATCCATCAAATATAGGAACAAACTATCAAAAATATTGTACAGAAATTAAAATACTTTTATAATTTATTTTTGAAATAAAAATCTGTCATCTAAAGGGTGCGAAATTTCCAAAAGTATTTACTTCATATGTAATACTTATATACTGTTGTTTGAAATTCATTTTTTAACGATTTTGAGGGATTTTTGAAACAAAAATCAATCATCAAAAAGATACGAAAATTTTTTTAAAATTATGTACTAATATTTAAATATATTTAAATAATTTTTTAAACAAATATGTTTTATTATTTTTGTTTCATTTTACTTTTTAGGCGATTTCTATGATGAGTTTTTGAGCAAGAAAACAGCCAACAACTATTGAAGAAGACTCAAAAGTTTTGTGCAGTAACTGATATATTGTTCTAGTTTTTAGGTGATTTTACAAATGAATTTTGAAATATAAGTCAGTCATGAAAAAGAAGGAAAAAAATTCCTAAATATATCATATTGAAAATTATTTATAATTTATCTTTTAGCTGTTTTTTCTTTTTTATATTCATTATCCAATATTTATGCAATCATTAAAGTGATATTTGAGACAGAAAATAGGCCTCAAAACAAGAGCAAATCTAACAAGAATATTGCATCTTAATTGAAATTTTTTTTTTGTTTTTTCTGTTTGATTTTTGTCTTTTTGGGCTATTTTTCTAATAATATTTTCAACAAAAACCAGCCAACAAAATCAGTAAAAAAAAACTGTCAAAAATATTGCTAAAAAATGGAAATGTTTCTTTAAAACTTTTTATTACATTCATTTTAGGCGATAGTTTAAATGATTTTTGGAAAATAAATCAGTTATGAAAAGAAAGGCGCAACTCCCAAAATTATGGTATTGAAATTAAATTATTTATCAAAATTTATTTTTGTTTTAAATTCAGTGTCCTATTTTAGCCAATTTTTGAAATGTTATGTAAAAACAAAAACAGGTCATCAATAAGGGAACCAATAAGCGCAAAGATATGGCATTTAAAATGAAATATTTGTAAAGCTTATTCCTTTTTCATTTTCTGAACTATTTTTTGGAGAATTTTTATAACGATTATTTGAAACAAAGTCATGTGCTAAAATTTAAATATTTTTCATGTATTTTCATATTATAATTAAAAAAACTAAAAAATAAATAAAAATGAATAAAAACAAATGAAAATAAATGAATAAAAATAAATACATAAAATTAAATAAATCAACACAAACAGATAAATCAAATTATATAAATAAATGAATAAGTAAAAATAAATCAATGAAAATAAATAAATAAAATAAATATAATTAATAAATAAAAATAATTAAGAAATAAATAAAATAATCAAAGTAAATAAATAAATAAATACAGAATAAAAAATATATCAAAATAAATAGTAAATAAAAAGAAATAGATAAATAAAAAATAAAAGAATAGTAAATAAATGAATCAAAATAAATAAAAAAATAAATAAACAAATAGATAAATAAAAATAATGAATAAGTAAATAAGAATAAATGAATAAATAAATAAAAATAAATAAGTAAAGTAAATAAAAACACATAAAAAATAAAAAATATAGGAATAAAAAATAAATAAATTAAAATAAATAAATTAATAAATAAAAATAAATAAATAAATAATAAAGAATGAATATATAAACAAATATAAATAATAAATAATTTAAAAAATAAGTAAATAAAAAATAAATAATAAATAAAATAAATAAAAAATAAAAATAATTAAATAAAAGTAAACAATAATATAAATAAATAAAAATAGATAAAAAAATGAATAAATAAAAAATAAAACAAATAATAAAAATAGATAAATAAAATATTAAAAATAAAAAAATGATTAAATAAATAAATAAATAGATAAAGATAAATAAATAAAGAAATAAAAAAAATAAAATATATATAACATAAATAAAACCAATAAATAATAAATAAACAATAATAAATAAATAAATCAAAATTAATAAATAAATAAATAACTTTTAAAAAATAAATGAAAATGAATAAATAAATAAATGAATACAAATAAATAAATTAATAAATTAATTGATTAATAAAATAAATAAATAAAAAATGAATAAATAAATAAATAAAAGTGAACATATAAATAAAAATTAATAATACATATAAATGATAAAATAAATAAATGAATGAAAATAAATAGATAAATAGAAAAGTCAATAAAAATAAATAAATAGAAAAGTAAATAAAAATAAATAAATAAATAAATAAATAAATAAATAAATAGAAATAAATAAATAAAATAGATAAAGATAAGATAATAAAATAAATAAATGAAAAAATAAATAATATATAAATATGTATAGATAAATAAATAGAAAAATATATAAAAATAAATAAATAAAGAATAAGAATACATAAAGAAAAATTTAAATAAATCAAAATAAATAAATAAGTAAATAAATAAACAAATAAATAAAGATAAATAAATAAAAATAAATAAATAAATTATTAATATAATAAATAAATAAATAAATATAAATAATAAATAAATGAAAGTAAATAAATAATAAATAACAATGATTAAATAAATCAAATAAGTAAATAAATAAACATAAATAACAAAAAATAAATAAATAAAATAAATGAATAATAATAAATAAAAAATAAATAAATAATCAATAATAAAAATTAATTTAATTAAAAAATAACAAACTAAATGAAAAAATAAAAATGATTTAAATAAAATAAGAATGGTTATAAAAATAAATAAAAATAAAGATGAAATAAATTAATATAATAAATAAAAATAATAAATTAAAAATAATAAATAAAAATAAATAAATAATAAAAATAAATAAATAAATAAAGTAATAAAGATAAATAAATAAAAAATAAAGATAAATAAATAGCAAAAAAAATAATAAAAAATAAATAAAAATAAATAAATAAATAAAAAATAAATAAAAAATAAATAAATGAATAAAAAATTAAAAAAAAAGTAAAAAAACATATATAAATAAAACAAATTAAATAAAATAAAATAATGATAGATAAATATAAATAAATAAAAACAAATAAATAAAAATAAATAAAAAACCTAAATAAATGATTGAATCAAAATAAGTATATGAAAATAAATCAATCAATCAATCAATAAAAGTAAATAAATAAATAAAGAAAATTAAATAAATAAAGAAAATTACATATATGAATGAATAAATAAAAAATAAAAAAGATAAATACATAAATAAACTAATAAATAAATAAATAAATAAAAATAAGTACATAAATAAATAAAGCAGAATTAATAAAAATAAATAAATAAAAATAATTAAATAAAAATTAATAAATAAAGATAAATAAATAAATAAATTGTAAGGGTATTAAGCACCTCAATTGTTTTCTTGTCTCCGACGATCGAAACGATTGTTTCAGGTTGTTTCCCAGTGAGGGTCGTGTCACCTCTTGTTTATTGGTCGAAGAGGTGGAGGTAAGGTAACGCCCGACAGCCCGTGTCTGACTCTGACTGCTTCAGTCAGTAAGGTACAGAGACCTGAGCAGGTTATAAGCAGCATGGGGGTTCCGTGCAGTCCCGTTTGGAGTCCCTAATGGCTATTTGGTTAAGGACGAGCATCAAGATGTTCAGCAGAGCCAGTTTTTTCTGGGTTAGCAGCTTCGTCTGTGTTCTCCTGAACGGCAGTTTCGTCTGTGTTGTGTGTGCAGCTTTGTCTGTGCTCTCCTGAAGGGCAGCTTCGCCTATGTATTCTTAGTGGGTCCTCGGGTGTTATCTCTGCACGTTGCCACGGTTTCCTGGGTGTGGAGTGTCCTGCAGCATTTACTGTAGAAGGCTTTTGTGTCTTAGGTTTTCCCCAGTGTTTTGATATTAATGGATAAGGCAATCATGAAATTGAAACTGTTTTTGTGGCATAATTTGTTAACCCTGCTTGTGATTTTTATGGTTCATTATCGTTAATTTGTTTCTATAATTGTAACCTTATGTTGTCTCTTATTAACTATTTGCTAACTGCTCGTACTAATGTTACTGTAATAATTGTAATGGCATTTCAACGATCATTTATGTAAAGTAATTATTTTTCCCCCTGTTTACATGGAATGTTTATTTTTGGTTATTTGATGTACTGACTCATTCATTGTTTGTTAAAGATTGTTATACTGACTGTATTTACCTTATCTGATAACTTTCAGATTAAATTTGTGGTTATTTTTGCTTAAAAGTTTGTGGTTTGCCACTGATGCCTTTATGTAAATATTGAATTCAAACAATTGTACATTTTATATATAATAAATTAGTCTTGAAGTCTCTGTTTCGTATTACTTGGTTTCATCCTTCTTTGACAGTCTCAATTGCTGCCAGATTTTCAGTCCTGATACTTTTTCCATTTATTTTTTTATATTTTCTTTCAAAGAACCTAATAAACCCAATAGAGGTTCATACCATAAACATAAATGAATAAAAATAAATAAATAAAAGAAATTAATTAAAACAAATAAATGGATAAAATAAATAAGTAAATAAAGATAAATAAAAATAAGTATATAAAGATAAATAAAAATATATAAAATAAAAAATAAATAAATAAATAAAAATAAATACATGAAAATTAATAAATAAATAAATAAATAAATAAAAAGAAATAAATACATAAATAATAAAATAAAAATATATGAATAAACAAAATAATTAAATAAATAAATAAGTAAAAAAATATAAAATATAAATAAAAATAAAAAGTAAATAAAAATAAATAAATAAATAGTACAAATATAAATAAATATAAATAAAAATAAAAAATTACAGAAAATTAATGAAAAAATAAAAATAAATAAAAAATTAATAAATAAAATAAATATAAAAATAAAAATAAATAAATAAATAAATAAATAAACGTGGATACGTAAATAAAAATAAATGAATGCATAAATGAATGAAAACAGATAAATATAAATATAATAAAAATAAATAAATAAATGAAAATAAATAAAAAAATAATATTAATAAAAATAAATAAATAAATAAATAAATAAATAAATTCAAACATTAAATAAAAATAAATAGAAAAATAGAAATAAAAAATAAATTAAAAAATAAATTAAAAAAAACAATTAAAGTAAATAAGTATATAATAATATACTATAAATAAAAATAGATATATAAAGATAAATAATTAAATAGATAATAATATAATAAATAAATAATAAATAAAAAATAAATAAATAACTGAAATAAATAAAAAAAATAAATAAATAAGAATAGATAAATCATAATAAATGATTAAACCAAAATAAATAGAAATAAAAATAAATAAATAGATAAATGAAAATATATTAAATAAAAATAATAAATGAATAAATTAAATTAAATAAATATATAAAATCAAATAATTAGATAAAAATAAATAAATAAATAGATAAGAATAATAAAAAGTAAATAAATAAAATTAAATAAATAAGTAAAATAAATGAAAAATAAATAAAAATAAATAAATAAAATAAATAATTTAAAAACAAATAAATAAATAAATAAAATAAATAAATAAATAAAAATAAATCAATAAAGATAAATAAATGAATAAAAGTAAAATAAAAATAAATAAGTAAAATTAAAAATAAATAGATAAATGAAAATATGAATAAAAAAAAAAAAAATAGATATATAAATCGAAATAAATAAATAATATATTCCAACATAAATTTGAATGAATAAATTAAAAACAAAATACAAAAATTAAATAAATGAATAAATAAATTAAATGAAAATAAATAAAGATAAAAAAGAAAAATTAAATAAAAATTAAAATAAAATAAGACCAAAAAAAATTGAAAATGAAGAATACATTAAAAGTAAACAAAATAAAAAACAAATATAAATAAATAAATAAATAAAATAAATGGATAAATAAATAAATAAGTAAATTAATTAAAATTAACTAATAATAAATTAAATAAATAAATAAAAATAAATTAAATTGAATGAATCTAATAATAAATCTTAAAAATAAAATAAAAAAGTAAATAAATAAAAATAAAAAAAATAAAAAATAAAGATAAGTAAATAAATAAATTAAATCGATAAATAAATGAAAAAGAAATAAAAATAAATAAACATTAAATGAAAAGAAAATAAAAATAAATAAATAAATAAATAAATAAAAATAAATAAATAAAACTAAATAAAATAAATAAATACTAAAATAATAAATAAACTAAATATAAAAAAACAAATATATGAAAATAAATACATAGATGAAAAATAATTGAATAAATAAATAACAAAAAATAGAAATAAATAAAAAAATAAAAATATATAAAATGAATAAAATACATAAATAAAGATAAATAAATAAAAATAATAATAAATAAAATAGATAAATATAAATAAAGAAATAAACATAAAAATAAATAAATAAAAATAAATATGTAAATCAAAATGAATCAATAAAATAAATAAATAAATAAATAAAAATAAAGAATAAGAATAGATAAATAAATAAATAAATAAATGAATAAAATCAAAATAAATATTTTAAAAAATAAATAAATAAATAAAAAATATAAAAATAAATAAATAAAGAGAAATAAAATGAACAAATAAATAAATATATAAATAAATAAATAAATAAATAAATAAAAATTAAACAAAAATAAACTAAATAAATAAATAAAAATAAAATAAATAAATAAATAAAAATAAAAAATTAAAAAAATGAATAAAAATAAATAAATAAAAATAGATAAATCAAAACAAATAAATAAATAAATAAATAAATAAAAATCAAATAAATAAAAATAAAAATATATAATAATAAATAAATAAATATAAAAAATAAATATATGAAAAAAAAATTAAATAAATAAATAAAATTAAAATAAATAAATAAATAAATGAACAAAAAGTAAAGAAATAAATGAAAATATATAAATGAATAAATAAATAAAACAAAGTAAAATAAATAGAAATATATTTATTAATAAATAAGATTAAATAAATAAATAAATAAATAAATAAAAATAAATAAATAAATAAATAACTAAATAAAAATAAATAAATAACAAAAAATAATTAAATAAATAAAGGAGAATAAATAAAAATAAATAAATAAAATAAATAAATAAATTAAAACAAACGAATAAATAAAAATAAGTAAATAAATAAATAAATAAATAAATAAATAAAAATAAATAAAAAATAATATTTTTTATTACTGATTTTGATACCGAAAATCATGTAAAAACACGGGTAAGAAGGGGACAATGAAAGTTTTGAAATAATTTCAATTTTTGCATAGTATTTTTGAGTTTTTCCTCTTTTTGTTGGCGGATTTTTGTTAAAAAAAACTATTACAAAAATTGCTTAAAAAAGAAACCTAAGAATAAAAAAAGGACAAAAGAAGAGACCTAAAAAGCTTTAAAAATGATTTCAATCTAGACATAATATTTTACCACACAGTGTATTAAAATTATATAAAGACAAAAAAGATACCTAAAAAAGCCTTAAATATTTCAGTTAAGATACAATATTTTACCATAAATAATTTATATAAACTAAAATATATTTGTTTAACATTTTTATGGTACATTAATTGTCAAAATTTATGCGATTTTCAAATTATTTAAAAGCAGTTTAAAAAGGAATTTAATTTGAATACAATATTTTTAATAAATTTACCGTATTTTAGGACTAATTTTTATTTCAAAATTTATTTAAAAATTGCACTAAAATAGGGCAATGAATAGCACATAAAAATTTAAAACATATATCAATTTTTGAGTTTTTCTCCCTTTGTTAAGGCTGTTTGTTGATAAAAATTAATTAGAAAAGCAACTAAAAAATTAGTGAAAGACTAAAACATTTAAACATATTCCATATTAAATACAATATTTTTTTTTAGATTATGACGTCTATCTGATGAGTGATTTTTTTTGTCTCAAAAGGCTTTTAAAAATCGCAAAAATATATGAAAATAAATATAACTTAAAGAGTTTAAAACAACATTTCAATTTTAGTACAATATCTAAAGTTTTATTTCATCTTTTTGATACATTTTTGTTTGGGAGTTTTACCCTATCTTTGGTGGCTAATTTTTATTTAAAAAATCAATTAGAAAATCGCCTAAATTTTTAGTAGATTGATTAATGTAACATGAAAGGTAATAAAAAATATTTAAATGTTACCACTTGCTTTGGTGGCTGTTTTCTGTTTCAATTAATCATTATAAAAATTCTCTAAAAAATAGTTCAAAAAATGAAATAGATAAAAGCTCTAAATATATGTAATTTTAAATGCAATAACTTTGGGCTTATTGTCTCTCTTTTGTGAGTTATGTCTTCTTATTTGGTGGCATAGTGAAAAATATTGTATTTAAATTGAAAGATAAAAAAAACGTTTTCTTTGCCCACCCCCATTTTTCAGGCTATTCTTTTATTCATTTTTGATACAAAAATCCGCCAAAATAAAGGAGGTAAAAACCCTCAAAAATATTATACAAAAATTTATATATTTCTTAAATGATTTTGTTACATTCATTGCCGAATTTCAGGTGTTTTTTGAAATAATTTTCGAAATAAAAATCAGTCATAAAAAATCAGGCAAAATATTAAAAATATTAGATTCAAATTAAACCTTTTACAAACTGCTTTTAATTTGAAGTTCATTGTCCTAATTTTAGCCAATTTTCTAAATGATTTTGAAGCAAAAATCATCCATCACAAAGAGGAATGAATTTCAAATAGACATGTTAAAATAATTATCTATTTTTTGGATTGTACACTCATTTTTATGACTGATTTTTTTTTCAAATATAATTATAAAAATTGCCTAAAAATGAGACACGAAATATATCATAAAAAGCTTTAAAAAATATTCCAGTTTTTGCACAATATTTTTAGGTTGAAATTATTCTAAAACTTAGACGTGTTTTTACATGATTTTCGGTATCAAAATCAGTCATAAAAAAGAAGGCAAAACTCCCAAAATATTGTATCTAAACTGCATAATTTTTAAACTCTATTTATTTTAAATTCATTGTGTTATGTTTAGACGATATTTTAAATTATTTAAATAAAACACCAGTCATTAAAAAAAATCAAAAATTTTATGTTATAATTATTTCTAAAATAAAAATCAGTCATCAAAAAGTGAGGGAAAATCCTTTAAATATTGTATTCAAATCAAATTACTTTTTGAACTGTAGCCGTTCTTTTAAATAATCATTTTAATAAAAATATAAAAAAAACTGAAAAAGTTTCGAAAATTTGGTACTAAAATTGTAATCTTTTTGAACGTTTTATGTTACATTCATGATCCTTTTTAAAGAAATTTTTGAAATAATTTTTAAACAAAAATCATCTATAAAAAAGAAGGGCAAGAAACCCATTTAAGCTGAAATTATTTTAAGCCTTTTTCTGTTTTAGATTTTTACTTTTTTTAATAGGATTTTTATAATGACTGAAATAGAAAACCACTAAGATGAAGAGATATATTTTGCAAAAATTTATATATTTAAAACAATTTTATGATAAATTTATTGCCCTATGTTTAGCAGATTTTTAAAATGATTCTTTAAAGACAAATCAATGTTTAAAAAATCTTAAGTTTCGTATATGAATTGAAATGTGATTTAAAAATGTTTATGTTATCTTCGTTGTCATTTTTTTAATTTGATTTCTTAAATTATTTTTGAACCAAATATCACTTTTTAACGCTATTCCTAAATTGATTTTTGATACAAAAAACGAACAAAATAGAGGTAAAAACTCTCAAAAATATTGTGCAAAAAATTTATATATTTCCTGAATGATTTTATGTTACATTTATTGCCCGAATTTTGGTTAGATTTGAAATAATTTTTGAAATAAAATCCGTTATTAAAAACCGGGCAAAACTATTAAAAATATTGGATTCAAATTAAATGTTTTTTTAAACTGATTTTAATTCCAAGTTCCTTCTCCTATTTCTAGCCAATTTTCTAAATGAATTTTGAAGCAAAAATCATCCATCAAAAAGAGGAATGACTTTCAAATAAAATGTTAAAATAAGTATTTAATTTCTTAATTGTGCACTCTTTTTGGGAGAATAAATGTAGCATAAAAAGTTTTAAGAAATAATTCAGTTTCTGCACAGTATTTTTGAGGTTTTTGTCTTTTTGGTGGTCTAACTTTGTTTCAAAAATCATTATAAAAAATGAAAAAAAAAAAAATAAAATAAAATAAAACTGAACATAAATAGATTAAATGTTTGGCGGGTTTCATCCGCCTTTAGATGTATTTTTGTTTAAAAAATCTTTTAAAAAACAATTTAGTTCAATAAGAGTGATATCTATTTTAATTTTAAAAAAATAAAAAAAAAATAAAAAAAATGAAAAAATGAAAAATAAAAATAAATAAATAAAAATAAAAATAAATAAATAAATAAAAATCTAAATAAAAAATAATAATAATAAATAAAATGGATAATAAATAAATTAAATGAAAATAAATAAAATAAAATAAATAAAAATAATAAAATAATAATAAAAATAAATAAATAAATAATAATAACTAAATAAAATGAAATTAAAATAAATAAGTAAAATGAAAATAAGGAATAAATAAATAAATAGAAATAAAAATAAAAATAAAATAGATAAAAATAAACATAAATAATAAAAATTAAATGAAATAAAAGTAAAATAAATAAAAAAAAAAATAAATCAAATAAATACAAATAAAATAATTAGATTATTAAAAATAAATAAATTAATTAAAATAAAATCAATTAAAATAAATAAATAAATAAAAAAAAATAAATAAACAAATAAAATAAATAAAATTAAAAAATTATAAATAGATAAATAAAATGAAAACAAATAAATGATAAAAAAAACAAATAAATAAAAATAAATTTGAAAAATAAATTAAATGAATTAATAAAAATACATAAATAAATATAAACAAATAAAAATATAAAAATAAATAAAAAATAATGAAAATAAATGAATAAAAATAAATAAATAAATAAAATAAATAAATGAAAAAATAAATAAATAAAAATAAATAAAAAAATTAAAAAAATAAATAAATAGATAAATAAAAAAAAAAAATAAAAAAAAAATAAATAAATAAATTCTAAATATATAAAACTAAATAAAAACTAAATAAAAATAAATAAAAAAAATAAATAATGATAATGAATAAATAAATAAATAAATAAATAAAGAGAAATAAATAAATAAATACAAAATAAGTAAATAATAAAATTAAATAAATAAATAAATAAATAATCAAATGAAAATAAATAAATAAAAATAAATAAATAAAAATAAAAAATAAAATAAATACAAATAAATACAAATAATAAATAAAAATATATAAAAAAACATAAAAAAGTAAAGAAAAAAATAAAATAAAAATAAAAATAAATAAATAAATAATAATAAAAAATAATAAAAAAGATAAAAATGAATAAAAATAAATAAATAAATAAAATAAACAAATAAAAAAAAATATATATAAACAAAAAAAAAAAAAACAAAAATAAATAAATAGAAATAAATAAAATAAATAAATGAATAAAGATAAATAAAAAAACTAAATAACAATAAATAAATAAATAAAAAAATAAATCAATACATAAAAAAATACTAATAATAAATAAAAATAAAAATAAATAAATGGAAAATAAATAAATAAAATAAATAGATAAATAAATATATATAAATAAAAAAAAATTTGAATGAAAATAAATAAAGTAAAAATAATAAATAAATAAAAAAATAAATAAAAATAAAAATAAATAATAAATAAATAAAGAATTACTAAAAATAAATAAAATATAAATAAATAAATAAAAAAATAACTAAATAAAAATAAATAAAGATATAAATAAATAAATAAAATAAAATGAATAAAAATAATGAAAATAAATAAAAATAAATAAATAAATAAATATAATATATAAAATAAATAAATAAAAATATAAAAAATAAAAATAAATAAATAAATAAAAATAAATAAATTAAAAGAAAAAAAAAAAATAAATAAATAAGTAAATGAAAACAAGTAAATAAATAAATGAAAATAAAAAAATAAAAAATAAATTAAAATAAATAAAATAAAAAATAAATTAATTAATAAAAAAACATAAATAAAAATAAATAAATAAAGAAAAAAAATATAAAAATAAATAAATAAAAAAAATTAATAAAAATAAATAAATAAAGTAAATAAAGAAAAATACACATACAAAATTAAAAAAAGTATAAAAAAGAGAGATATATGAAAATAAAAATAAATTAATAAAATTAAATAAATAAATAAAAAAAAAAATAAAAAAAAACAAAAAAAAAATAAAAAATGAATAAATAAAAAGAATAAATAAGAAAATTAAATAAATAAATAAAAAAAATAAATAAATGAAAATAAATAAATAAAAATAAATAAATAAATAAATAAAATAAAAAAAATAAATTAAATAAATAAAATAAATAAAAATAAATAAACAAAAATAATAAAAATAAAAATATAAAAATAAAAAATAAATAAATAAATAAATAAAAAAAATAAATTAGAATAAATAAATGAATAAAAATGAATAAATAAATAATAAAAAAAAAAATGAAAATGAATAAAATAAAATAAAATACAAATAAACAATGATAAATAAATAAATAAAAATAATTAAAAATAAATAAAGAAATAAAAATAAATAAAAATAAAAATAATTGAAAGTAAATAAATAAATAAATAAAAAAAATAAATAAATAACTAAAAATACATAATTGAAACTAAAAAAAATAGAAAAATAAAAATAAAAAAATAAATAAATAAGTATAAATAAATAAATGTTAAAAAATAAATATAATAAAAAATGCAAAAAAATAAAAATAAATAAAAATAAAAAATTAAAATTAATTAAATTAAATTAAAAAAAATAAAAAAAAAACTAAATTAAATAAAATAAATAAATAAATAAACTTAAATATATAAATAAAAATAAAAAGAAATGAATAAAAAATACATAAAAAATAGACATAAATAAATTAATAAAAATTAAATAAAGAAAATAAATAGATAGAAATAATAAATAAAAGTAAATAAAAAAAATAAAAATGAATAAATAAAATCAGAAAAATAAAAAATTAAAAAAACAAAATTAAAAATAAAAATAAAAATAAAAATAAAAAAATAAAAATAAATAAAATAAACAAATAAAAAAAATAAATAAATAACTAAATAAAAATAAATAAGTGAATAAATAAATAAATATAATATAAATATAAAAAATAAATAAATAATAAATAAATAAAAATAAATAAAGTAAACATAAATAAATAAAAAATCAAATAAATGAAATAAATAATAATAAATAAAATAAATAAAAAATAAAAAAAATAAAAATTAAATAAATAAATAAAAATAAATAAATAAAAAAAATAAAAATAAAAAAATAAAAAATAAATGAATAAATAAAAATAAATAAATAGAAATATTAAAAATAAAAATAGATAAACAAATGAAAATAAATAAAATAAATACAAATGAATAAATAAAAATAAATGAATATAAATAAATAAAAAATAATAATTAATAAGTAAATAAAAAAAAATAAATAAATAAAAAATAAATAAGAATAAATAAATAAATAAATGAATAAAAACAAATAAATAAATAAAAAATCAATAATCATAAATAATAAAATAAAAACAAATGATATAAATAAATAAAAAATAAATAAATAAAAATAAATAGATTAAAATAAATAAAAAACAAATAAAAAAAAGTAAAAGTAAATAAAAATATATAAATAAATAAAATAAAATAAATAAAAATAAATAAAAGAAATAATTAAAATAAATAAATAAATAAATAAAATTAATAAATAAAAATAAATAAATATATAAATAAAAATAAATAAATAAAAATAAATGAATAAATAAAAATAAGTAGGAATAAATAAATATAAATAAATAAAAAATAATAAATAACAATAATAAATAAAAATAAATAACTAAAAATAAATAATAAAAATGATTAAATAAATAAGAAAAAATAATAATAAATAAAAATAAAATAAACTAATATATAATATATATATATATATATATAAATATATATAAAAATAAATGAAAATAGATAAAAATAAATAAAAATGAAAAAAATAAATAAAAATAAATAAATAAAAATAAATAAATAAATATATAAAAATAAAAAAAAATTAATATATAGTTAAATATAAATAAAAAAATTCAATAAAAAACAAATAA
>NC_061088.1:86783253-86821439 GCF_015104395.2 Macrobrachium nipponense | reverse complement strand
ATGATTCTGATTGTGCTTTGTGTTCTTATAAGCCACTCCAAATGTGGGTTTCTGAGAAGGCTTGATCTCTCACCCCCGATTCGCCTGTTTACCAGCGGGTGCTATGCAGGTGTTTGGAGTGCAGGGGTTGTGGCGGGATCACAAGCTAAAAAACAAGCTGGCAAAATCCCCCCCCACATTACCCTAATCACTCTAGCTGCCAAATCCACCCCAGTCACACTTTCCTCGACACACTACAGCATACACGCAGGACAATTGACCTACAACTACACAAAACATAAAACAAAAAAATTCTCAAAACACATGTACTTACCAATCAATCCAGTTACTCCGGGCTATCCTGTGCTGTCCACTGGTCTAGGTCACAGAGATACCAACAACAACAACCAAGGACCACAACCCAATAACAACAACAAGACAACAACCAAGGACTACAACCAACAATTTAACAACCAAGGACCACAACAACAAAAAAGGAACACAACTACAACTCAACAACACAACAAACAACCAAGGAACACAACCACAACCCAACAACACAGCAACCAACCAAGGAACACAACCACAACCTCACACATAACAAAACTCAACAACACAACAAAAGACCACTGCACAACAACACAAAAAATCACAACAGCACAGGCACAACAACTCTAAGCAAACAACACTAACTTAACAACAACCAAATAACAAATCAATAACACACAAAACTCAATTAACCCCCAGTGCCTTCGAAGAACTGCTTCCCACACTACTAACTATCACCAGCTCTCACCAAAGACTGACTGAAAAACTCACTAAAAACACAGAACTCTGATTCTACCAGCAGACAACCCAGCCAGAACTCACTAACAGCCAATACAGTCGTTAACCATCCAACCACCAATTACTCTCTCTCTCTCTCACACACACACACACAGACGTTGTCAAATGGAACTCCATAACTCCTCCATATTTCCTCCCCTGTTACATTTGACAACGTCTCCTTTTACTCACAACACCCACACTAAATAGCCTTCCGCAACACCCACGGATGCTCGGACGCAGGTCCCCTGGATCTTGTTTGAGGGCCCTCATACATACTCTCAGTTACACTGCCACCAACTTCTCCCAGACCACTTCCAGTCAGACTACCATTACTATCTCCCTCACTACCATCCTCCCAAATCCCATTCACTATCTCATGTACCCCTTCCAACTCTTGTCCAAATATCTCTCGTAACTCTGCCACCAAATCCTGCCAAACTCCCGAAGAGACTCATTTATACTGCCAACTACATCCTTACCACCTGATTCCCTTCCCGGTGTAACTTCACTAAATCCTGACAATTCAAACCCACACACGCTATATGTATCATTCCTTCCCTCAAAGTCGTCCGTATTACATGCCTTATCCACCATTTTTACCCTAACACTAACCCCTCTATCATGCAGTTCACATTTCTCCCTCCGATTCCCTTTCCTTACCTTCTTCCGCTTTCTTCCATACTCAACCAACACTACCTGCCGATCTTCCAGACCCATTTGCTCACTGACACTCGGGTCACATTTATTCACTTTCAACTACCCACTCATCACATTCTCCTGAACATACTGCCGCACACTAGAGGACCCACCCAACTGAATCCCCTTTTCACTTAGTTTCCTGAATTCCCAGCCTGACTCATCCTCTTTCGCCTACACACTCGCCACATGACCTTCCATTCCACATTCAACACATTTTGCACGCTGTTCTTTACACATCCTAGCATAATGCCCGTTCTTCCCGCAGTTGCAGCAAACCATGTTCATACGGGTACCCCGACATCCACTAGCGATGTGCCCTGCCTGTCCACACCTATAACATTTAATATCCCTATCTTTCTTACACTCACTCACCAAATGCCCTGTTTGTCCACACCCGAAGCACGCTCCTAATGCCCACCGACATTCATTCTTCCTGCGTCCTGGCTTACCACATCTATAACGCTGATCTCCTCGCTCACGACTAACTGACCCTACTCTTCTAACACTCGCACTCCTCTCTCTTTTTGGGCTAACTACATTCACGTTACTTGTCCTAACGCTCCTATCTACCACTTGCTCTGCCATTCGCCTCGGCCCTTCCAAAACTGCCTCCCTATAGCTTCTAAACTCTGGTACAACTTCAGCTACTTCAGTCCTAACACTAACACTTCTACTCTCTTTCATACACCTATCTAACTCGTAATCCTCTACTATTTCTAAAATGTTGTTCCATGTTAACCTTTCATTTGTCCATCGCATTTTCTCCTTACGTTTCAGATTTATAAACTCATATACACTCTCTGGTACAGTTGCCAACAACTCCTTACACTCATTTATCCCTTCGTCCCCAAACTTTTTCCTGGCTTATGTTTCTAACCTACAGACATACATCGACAACGACTCACCAACATTCATTCTTGCCTCTTCAAAATCTTGCTTTCTCCTATATCTAACGCTACTCTTTATCCTCTTTGCCTGTTCTACAAATACTAAGCTTTACACTCTCATACGGCACATTTCCTACACTATCATTACCTCTACATACTCAACAAGAATCCTGTCAAAAAGCTACCTAACTCTCTTGCCCAGACTCTCTTGTTATCTCCATACTTTGCCTCACAATACATACCTCTCATATTCTTTGAAAAAGTCCCCTATGTCCCTACTACCATATTCCTCATATTGTGCACATCGAGGTACCTCTCTCATATACACAGCTTTCTTATTCCCGCTCACTCCAACTATCACTTCCGCTATTTCCATTCTGGACCCCTCTTTCCTCTTCCAAATACAGCGAAATCCATTCCATACTCACAGTCCATACCCCTGACTACGCTCCTTCTACCCTTCTTTCTACCTACCTGTTTCCGCTCACAGCTATCCAAACATCTCAGCCCTATTCCACAAGTATTCTGACCTAGTCTCATCCTGTCCATCACCCTACTACTTCTTTCCCTTAGTCTTCTTCTTTTCCTCCAGCCACTTTCTTATCTTGTCTTCAGTTTATCCTTATCCTGTGTCTTCCCCCTCTTTCCCTTACCTATCACAACCAAATCACCTTCGTCATCATACTCTCATCCACTCGCTCCTTTCGCCTTCCTTTTACCATCCTGGGCCCCATCACAAGACCCAGTAGGCCTACCTCCTACAGTCCCTCTCCCATGAATCCCTTCATCATTTCCTGCATTCATCTCTAGCACTGCATTCATCATTACCCCAATTTTCATCCATTTTCTCAACCATTCTCTCTTTCTGCTCCTTTAACCTCTTCTTTCATTTCCACTTTTTTCGCACTCCTAGCATTCCTATCATTCCCTCTAAATCCTCCTCTGCTCCTCACACTCGACCCTCAACCTCTTCATTCTCCCACTTCCAACTTCCCTTAGCTTCCCTCGCCAACCGTAACTCCTCTTCAGCCTCTCTTATGTCTTCAAACCCTTCCATCCTCACTTTCTCACCCCCCCCCCCCCCCACACACAACTCACTACCCCAATTGCCCCTGCAGCTGCCGACCAACAGTCCTGTTCGGGCGCCAAAAAAAATAATGTGGCGGGATCACAAGATGAAAAAACAAGATGCAAAATCCCCCCCCCCCCCACCCCCCCCCATTAACCTAATCACTCTAGCTGCCAAATCCACTCCAGTCACACTTTCCTCTACACAACTACAGCATACACGCTGGACAATTGACCTACAACTACACAAAACATAAAACAAAAAAATTCTCAAAACACATGTACTTACCAATCAATCCAGTTACTCCGGGCTATCCTGTGCTGTCCACTGGTCTAGGTCACAGAGATACCAACAACAACAACCAAGGACCACAACAGCACAACAACAAAAAAGGAACACAACCACAACCCAACAACACAGCAACCAACCAAGGAACACAACCACAACCTCACACATAACAAAACTCAACAACGCAACAAAAGACCACTGCACAACAACACAAAAAATCACAACAGCACAGGCACAACAGCTCTAAGCAAACAACACTAACTTAACACAACCAAATAACAAAACAATAACACACAAAACTCCACTAACTCCCAGTGCCTTCAAAGAACTGCTTCCCACACTACTAACTGTCACCAGCTCTCACCAAAGACTGACTGAAAAACTCACTAAAAACACAGAACTCTGATTCTACCAGCAGACAACCCAGCCAGAACTCACTAACAGCCAGTACAGTCGATAACCATCCAACCACTAATTACTCTCTCTCTCTCTCTCTCTCTCTCTCTCTCTCTCTCTCTCTCTCTCTCTCACACACAGAGTTGTCAAATGGAACTCCATAACTCCTGATAGGGTGTCAGTACTCTTCTTTTGATACTGGGCATGGTAATCAATAGATATGTAACCAAAAAGAATGACAGTCCTTCACTGATATCAGAATCACTTTTCATAGGTAATATTTTGAGTGTGATTGCATCTTCCCTTTGGTCCCTAGCTGCACCTAATTTTTAGCCTTTATTTTATTTTTCATCCACTGTTACTACCTTTCTTCAGTCTTGCTGCCAATTATTATTTCTTTGTGCAGTTCTGACATTTTTTCCAAGTTTTGTATCTGTGAAATGTAATTTACAATACTTTAGACTGAAAAATCCATATTCATTGTACTTTTTCTCTATTTCAGAATACTGTGGATGGTGCCAGTATATGCTCTGAATGCTGTAAGTATAGCACTTGAATTTTACTTCTGCTCTTGGGCCAAAAGTAGAATTCAGATTTGCACAATTCAGTTTTTAAATGCAGTAGTATCTATTAATTGCTTTGTCACTGCTGTTTAAATTTGATGCTCTAAAACATGTATATATGTAGTGACCTTGTATGGGTTTTAAGGCTAGGGCATTTAGAACAAGTGTTTGTGACAAATATACCTAGTTTCATTGCCATTAACTTCTTGTTTTCTCTTACATATCCATAATCGTAATTAGCTTTATTCCATGCAGTGGCTGTCCTAGTTGCATTGGCTTGCTAAATCCTAAAAGCTTTAGTATGCTAAAACCA
Organism: Macrobrachium nipponense; assembly: GCF_015104395.2. NCBI lineage: Eukaryota > Metazoa > Arthropoda > Malacostraca > Decapoda > Palaemonidae > Macrobrachium > Macrobrachium nipponense. The sequence goes on along the minus strand of NC_061088.1, from coordinate 86,816,417 downwards.
TGCTTTGCTTCTTCAAGCCCTGTCTTTCGTTCCATTGTGTTTGGATGTATACCAAGCTGCTGCTCCAGGATTTCATCGTTTTTGCATTCCGTGTGATGTGCCATTTACTTTTTTTTTGTTTTTGTTTTTATTCACCCATTTGCCTTGAAAATTTGTGCCATTCTGATGGTGTTTTGTTGTGATTTGGGCATTATTACGTGTATATTTGCCCTCCAGGCTTGTGGCATTCCTTGCCTTTAAGTGGTGTTTTTGGGTGGGTTTAACTGTTCATTTGTTTCACTGTGTATGAGCACAGATGCCAATAGTCCCTTGCATACACAATTTTTTTTAACTTTACAAGGTTTCCAGCTGGCACTAGAAGATTTTATACCTGATGTTAAGACCTCAGGTTTGTAGTTATGAAAAATGGGAATTGATTGAAAAATTTGTCAAATCTCTTTGCTCCTGGGGATTGCTTGTTCATCACTTTATTTTCGGTCTTAATTTCTGTTATCGCAATGTTGTGATTCCTTTTGTAATTTGCTTTTATATATTGTTAGTATCCATAATTTTTTTCATTTTCTCAGTTTTATTTTAAAAATTTTGCAGAAGTGGTCACATTTGGTTCTCTGCTTTCCAGGTGTAGTGTTCTTTACCATAATTTCTACTTTTATTATTTGATAAATTTTTGTCCTATTGTGTTTACTTGTGTTTATGTATTGATGGAAAATTTTAGTCGGATTTTATTGTGGCACCACCTATTTGTGATGCTGTGTTGGTGTGTGCTTGCAATTCTTTTATGCCTCTGTAAGTGCATTCTCTGAAAAGTAATCAATAGAGCTAAAAACTAAAATGCCGATGGAAACTGTCGAAGTACAGTGATGCTCAAATCTCATGCGACATGATTCTTTTTGTATCGTCCAGATTCTCAGACTCAACATGATGTTGCCAAGTAGTGTTATACTTTTTTTCTAATGTCATACATGTCGAAAAGTTTGTGAATTCACAGCTAGCCCTATTTTCCTTATGGTTATATAAATAGGATTCCTTTTATGCATTGGTATAATTCGTAATCTGTGTGATTTGAACTGATTTTCTTTTTTTACGCTGCTAAGTTCAAAGTGCGGTGTGATAAAGTTAGCTGTGCCATCACTGAAAGCACACTTTACATGCTCCTGGGACTGGTCAACATAACTACGTCTGCTGCATTATGACAGTAGACCTAATAAGCTCAACAGTCATAACAACATTTTCAATGTAGGAATATGAATTAAAACAAGTTTTCTTTGAATGTTGAAGCTTTTGGCTGTGTTTAAGCTGCCTGTATGTTGCAAAATGTTTTATAGGCCTAAAAAAATAATCTAAGCCTTCTTAGATATATAGTTATTAATGAATTATTTGTGTAGAAATTATTGATTTTTGATGATTACATTAGGAATATGAATTACAACCAGTTTTCTTTTGAATGTTGAAGTTTTAGGGTGTGTTTAAGTTGCCTATATGTTGCAAAATGATTTGATAGACCTAAAAGAATAATCTAAGCCTTATGAGATGTACTGTTACTAACATTTTTATTTGTAGAGATTACCTGTTCTTTGAGGAATAAAAGATGATGATTTTGATTATATGGAGAAGGTGGCTATTAATCAAAATATCATAAGTATTAATATCAAGGCGTATGGAACACTTGTTTCTCAACTGGTTTAAAATATTATTATCTTAAAAGTCACTCTCCTCGCTTTTGGTGTATAATTTATTCTTTCATAAGGTAACTTGAAGAACAAGAATGTGTAGGTAACGTCATTTGCTTTCTGGCCAGAATTGCTAATAGAGAGAGGTGACTGTTAATTGTAAAGTAAAGAAATCTAACACCTAGGCATAGGAACAATATCTTGGCTTTGATAAAAGAATAATTGCATAGGCGAATATTTGCTAGTATGCAATAATTTTTCAAATATTTAAGAATTATAACAATTAATCATGTATGAAAATCCAAATATTCCTCTGACACTTATAAAGTAAGTGTTTTCAAGATAATTTCATTGTCGCTACTCAGTGTAGACCTATTTATGTTACACTGGGTGGTTGTTGTTGCACCGACACTAATGATACGTCACACACGCTCCCCTCACACGTTGATATCGGTGGGGCGCATCTATTCTACTTTTGTATATACATATTTTCATTTTTTTTTCAGCAATTGAGGTGTAAAAGCAATCAAATAGGACTATTTCAAATTTTTTGTTAGCTTTGGAAGCATTATTAACCCTCTTACGCCGATTGGACGTATTAAACGTCGAGTCAAAATGTCTCCCGTATGCCGATTGGACGTATCATACGTCGGCTCAAAAAAGTTTTTTTAAAAATTCGCAGAAAAATACTTATAGGCCTACCAGCCGAAAACTTTTGTATCACGCTCCTTGGGGGATGCTGGGAGTTCACGGATCTAGGTGTTGTTTTGTTTACAATCGCTACGCAGGCGCGCAAGCGCGAATTTCTTTCTTATCACACTAAAAAGTATCAGTGACACATCTCGGAAATTATTTCGTCACTTTGACATAATTTTTGCACCATTAAATAAAATTATCCTTTACATGAACTATTATATATGAAAATGTGCGCAATTTCATGTAAAATACAACAAAAAAATACTCATGTTTAAACTTCCAATTTGGAATTGTAGCTTTTATCAGTTTTCATATAATATAAGTAATAATTCAATCATTTGCCTTCAGTTTTACAACAATTTTGACGTCTCTAGCACAATATTTCGATTTATGGTGAATTTATGAAAAAACTTTTTCCTTACGTTCGTGCGATAACTCTTCCGATAAATTTTTTCGTGCGATTGTCCTAATGTTTTGCACCCTTTTAAATTTGCCGTTACATAAAGTTTATATATGGAAATGTGCGCAATTTCATGCACAATACAACGAAAAAACAACCCATTGTTGTAGCTTTTATCAGTTTCGAAATATTTTCATATAAATAACGTTAAGTGCAAAAATTTCAACTTTCGGTCAACTTTGACTCTACCGAAATGGTCGAAACGAAAAACGCAATTGTAAGCTAAAACTCTTATATTCTAGTAATATTCAATCATTTACCTTCATTTTGCAACGACTTGGAAGTCTCTAGCACAATATTTCGATTTATGGTGAATTTATGAAAAAAAAAAATATATTTTCCTTACGTTCGCGCAGTAACTCTTCCGAAAAAAATCAGAATTTTTTGTGCGATTGTCGAAATGTTTGCACCATTTAAAATTAGCTGTTACATAAAGTTTTATATATGAAAATGTGCGCAATTTCATGTAGAATACAACTAAAATGATTGAAGGTTGTAGCTTTTCTCTTTTTTTAGAAATATTTGCATATAAATCACGATAAATAGAAAAAAAACCACGTTCGGTCAAATTTGACTACCGAAATAGTTGAAAAACGCAATTGTAAGCTAAATTTCTTACAGCCTAGTAATATTCCGTCATTTTTCTTCATTTTGAAAACAAATTTGAAGTCTCTAAAACAACTATTGTGATATTATTGTGAATTTTGAAAAATATATTTACCTTCACTACGCGTGCCGATTCGCGGCCGCAAGTCTCCGAAATACGTACATCGCATTATCCTAATATTTGCTCCTTTTCATATTAGCCTTTGATAGAGTTTCATATATCAAAATGTGCGCAAATTCATGAAAAAATACAATAAAAAAATAATTGAAGGTTGTAGCTTTTTCCATCTCCGAAATATGTGCATATAAAAAAATATATATAAAAATTTCGACATTCGGTCAAATTTAACTCGTCCGAAAATGGTCGAAATCTGCAATTCTAATCTAAAACTTATTACAGTATCGTAATATTCAATCATTTGTCTAATTTTGAAACAAATTGGAAGTCTCTAGAACAATATTTAGAATTACGGTGAATTTTGAAAATAACATTAACCGTCCGCGCGTTACGAATTCGTACATCATTTTGTGATAATATTTTTCCGGTGTTGATTTTATGTTTTTACTATGTATTATATATCAAAAGGATTGCAATTTAGTGTACAATACAACGAAAAAAAAAAAGTAACTCGTTAGCTTTGACCGTTTTTTGCACAGCGTGATTGAATACAATTATCTATGAATTTTTTTTTCGCTAACCATATATCGCATTATTTACATATGATAATAACTATTATTTTTTCATTTCTGATGATTGAATACTAAACTTCAGGCAATGGTAAAAAAAAAGATGAGCCAAAAATGAACTCTTAATCTTCAAAAACTAAGCGCGCTGTGGATTTTTTGAAAAAATTATTTTTTTTCCCAGCTTCCGCGCTCAACTCCAAACCGGCGCCGGCATACAGGAGAGATTTTGATTTTTAGGGCTTCGGCGCAAGAGGGTTAATGTTATGACAATTTTTTTTTTTTTTTTTTTTTTTTATTTAACATTTAAACTGATACTTGATGACGATTCATTTTGGTCAAATGCTTCAGCGATGTGTGAACGAAAGTTATGAAAATGTTTCGAAAGAGTTTTTTCTGAAATTTGCTACACGTGACATTTTCTTACATTTTTGACATATATGACAGATTCCACTCTTATGAAACATATTATGTATGTCCATATTATGTGCAATAATCGCGTTTCCGCATTGAAATAATAGATAAATATGGAGCATGTTAGGTAGCCAGTTAGTGAATTTTGAACGAAATCCTATGGAGTCATGTTGCATGAGATATGAGCATCACTGTACCTTACATCTCAGCAGGCCACTTGGTTATGTGAGAGAGAGAGAGAGAGAGAGAGAGAGAGAGAGAGAGAGAGAGAGAGAGAGAGGGAGGGGGGGGGGGGTTGCTGTGTGATGTAAATGACAGTTCTTTAGTATTTTCTGCCTCGGTCTCTCCTCTCTTTGTTTAAATTTTACTTATACTCTGTATTTTTTTTATATAAATGGACAGTTCCACTGTGATTTATTACTACTATAGTGAAATCAATCAGTATAGTACATAAAAATGTCATAATTCATTTGTCCAAACATGGAGTTGGCTTATGAAAGGAGTCATTCTCTCTCACTATCTCATTATCTTAACATTTTGTAGCTTAACAAGGTTGAATGCTTTGATGGGAGTTGCGAAAATTGTGTTTATGCTGGTGTTGGGGTGTGCTTAATACCTGTATTTTTTTACTTTGGTATTTTGATGAAAGTTACTGCACAGCACTGCATACTGTCATGTATGAATAGTGTACAGTTTTTTCTATTATTATCGCCTCCAGCATTGAGCAAAGCAAAGGGCCAAAGTGAAATTTTCCACATATGTCTTTCCTGCAATGCTCACACTGGCACATGTATTTCTGTTTAAGTATTTTGAAGTGCTAATTACTCTTTTAATGAGGTTTGCTTGTTTCTTAATATTGTAGTAACTTATGCAACTTGTTAAAAAGATATTTGGGAGACAGATGCTGAACTTAATATAGTAGTGTTTCTCACACAGAACCTCTTGCTATAGAGTGAGGGTCACTACCTTAGGCTTTGCTGTTTTGTGCATTACTGTTGATTTTGCATAACAGTTTCATGTACACTGTATTGTGCTAGGATCACAAAAAATTAGATGTCATTGTTCTAAAATATGGGTTAATATTAAATTTGCTAGGCCTTATGAAGTGTTCGTTTAAGCAATCAGAATTGGAGATTATTATTATCTGATAAATTTTGCTAATATAAATAGATGAAGTTTGAATGTGTTCAAGAATAGGTTATGGAATTATAAATTATCTGTTGACTTTGCAGTGGCTGGTGCTTGGTAATCCAACCTGGGCCCCATATTTGGATGCTGCACGAGAATGCTATGAAGCCTATGTCATATACAACTTCATGATGTTTTTGTTAAACTTTCTGGATGATGAAATGGACCTGGATGCAACAATGGAGACCAAGCCAACAACTCATCATTTTTTCCCCCTCTGCTGCCTGAAACCTTGGCGAATGGGAAGGTAAATACCAACATGTTAGTTTTTGTCCAGTTTATATTTTGGGTACATGGATGCAGAGTTTTTCTCATCCATTTTCGTTTATATATCTGGGATTTAATTTACAAGATCTAGATTATGGTGAATATTTGTTCCTTGGGAAATAAAAACCATCATCTTCAGATATAGGAGTGTCCTTCACTGCAAGCTGCGATGGTTGTTCAACCTTTAGACTGGTGGGGTACTGTGCGTATCTAATCCTGTCTGTGCCTTGTGTGAGGACAGCATTCAGACCAGTGTGTAGGCAGCTCTTCCTACTGTGTTCTCCTGGAAGCACAGTTAGTTAAGACCACTGTTTCTATTAGCTGGGTGTGTACTGGATCATTGAATTATGCTGTCATCAATGGGTTGGTTCAAGACACATCCCTTGTAGGACACACCAGCTTTTGGATTATGTAGCAGTGTGAGTACAAAACAATGTATGCACTACATGATTCCATTTACCTGTAGAAGGCTGGGAACTATACAGAAGGAGAGGGCTCTCCCAAATGTGTGGGCGTGTGCAATGGCCTTCAAACCTTCATTCTTAAAGCAAGTTTGTTTCCTCTTCACCCATGTCTTTAAGTCATGTGCAGGTGAGTCAACTTCACTTCTTCCCCACAGTGTGTATACTACATTCTTTGGACTGAATGGATGTGGGACAATGCTTACATATGACAGTTGTGTTTTATCCAGACCTACTAGCAGTTGTTACAGACCAGGAGTGAGTGCTCTCTTGAGCAGCTATTACAGATTATGCTCTCCCCAAAGCTTGTGTAACTGTCTGCCCTCTTTGTCAGTGTGTACACAGTCTGTATGTTTGCAGTTTGGTTCTCTGTGGCGTTACATTTTTGAGAGATGTGCTAGCTCATTTTCTAGGACTTGGATGGTACTGCATGTAAATTAAAACTTCTACAGGTTGGTGAACCATGATCTGTAGCTGTTATATCTTCATAGTTGCTTATTTCAGCAATTGGTGCCATTGTTTGTGTCCACTTTGTAAAATGAGCTTAAGGCATTTTCTTGGGAGACCAACTCTTACTTTAGGGAATCTGATATTCCTGGAGAGTTGAGTTTCTGGTGGGTTCACTCAGGAGGCAAAGCAATTGTCACGACTGCTTCAGTTACATCTGCCTGTGGTGTTCTGGATCAGGTGAACAATTTGATTGGCAGATCAGGGAGTTCCCTGCCACCCAGCAGTCAAGCAGACCACTTTCTTACGACTGTGAAAAATGCCATAAAGGCATCACTCTGGCTTCCACCACAAGGGCATTGTTAGTCATAGCCTGTTGGTTCTTGCGCTAAAGGGAAGCAAGCCTCTAACTGGGGACAGGAAAAAGCTACAGACTTTTTTCTTACCCTTTCTGATCGATACTGTTGAACACTTGATCATTCTCCTCAGGATCAGGTCAGTGTGGAACTCATTTTACACGTTTCAAAGGTAACACAGAGTCAGATGTGGAAAAGGGAGGAGGAGGAATCCTGATTCTCTCCACTGCTTGATGTTTGAAGAGTGACAAGTTTGGCTTAAGTGAGGACTGACATCATCACTTTGTGTTTGTCCTCATCTTATTTTATTGCTTTTCTCTGAGGCTTTGAAAGCCTCTGTCCTTCCCCTGTAATTAGTATTGAGGCAACATGTGTGGATGGATGGGAATTTGATGAGAGAAACTTTGTTTGTTCATATACGGAACAAACCTTCGGTCTTAACATTGGGATTTACTAGCGCCAAGCTGGAAACCGGTAGAATTAAAATCACACTTGTGAGATCCAGGGACTATTGGCATCTATACCAGGTCACGGGGCATGTATACCCAGAATGCCCACGGCTACCTGTGACCCACCAGTTATTTTCCTACCGCCTTTAAGAGAAGACGTGTTACTTTCTATCTGATTTAAAGCCGGTTTTCAGTTTGCCGTTTTTTATCCATTTCATTTTTCTATTTCTTATTACCTTTTCTTTCTCCGAGTGTGCTCAGTGTGAGTGAAGAGTGTATAAGTGGTAAGGATGAGGATTTTGCCTCAAAAATCGGGATCGTCTGCCGTTTGGAAAAGAGACAAAGGAAATGTCCAGGAGTCAGTGGCTTTCCATGTTCTAGATTTCTAACTTCGGTGTCGAGGGATCCTCATCCAACGTGTAGTAGGTGCAGGGAAAACGTATGTACGATTACTAATCCATGTTCTGTTTGTTGCGGTTGGTCGGTGGAACAGTGGAAAAAGTTCTATGAGAAAAGCCAATACAAAAGGAAGGTGGTGACTCCATCTTTGGATGACCAAACCTTACCGGCTTCTTTTGTATCGGCATAAACCAGGCTGCTCCATATGTTTCTCCACCTGCTTTTGATTTGTCCCATACCCCTTCGGTTTCTCCTGGCGGTTCAGTATCGGAAACGTTAGGAGGGGCCTTGGGTAATTTTATGAATAATATGCACTCTCCTTTGTTCCCAGCAAGTAGAGGGGGAGCACCGCCATCTTGTTCCAGGCTTTTCTGCCCCTCCCGAAGCGCATAGGTTGGATGGTACGTGGTCAGCGCTAGGTCTACCAGGCGTACCAACCTTGGATGGTTTGCTTGTGCATTATATGGCGTCACGGTTCCAGCAGGGTCAGGCAGCGCTGAATGTTCCTCATCCCCCTGGCTTGCAATTTATGGGAATTAATGCCGCGGCTACGCCATCAAACTCGATGTTTACAGTGATGCAGAACGTGGGAGGTAGTTTGGCAGCAAACGTGCGGCTGCCAGCAGAAACCTCACAGTCTCTCCCTACGAGAGGGATGATGTCACAACATACGTCACACACCGACATGGCAGGCGTGATGACGTCACAGACTGCTTCTCGGCCTATTTCACTGCACCCAGACTCTAATACGCCTTCTGACTCGACAATGCAAACTGTAATGCAGAAATTACAGGATATAGAGAAGAGAATGGATAAGAGAGACAAAAAGAAAAAGTGAGATTTGCCTTCGTCTTCTTCCTCTAGTTCGGCGTCATCGCTAAGTCCGATAACGTCACGGCAAGCGCCAGTCAAGCGTTGGAGGAGGATTCGGGAGTTCGCGACTGATCCTCGGGCTAAGAGGAGAAGAATCAATTCTTCTTCATCTTCAGACCAAGACTGTCGTATCCAAGTCAGCAGGAAGGTCGGGAAGTCAGTGGCTAGTAAGCACAAAGCTAGCAGACGAAGCCGTTCACAAGAATCCGAACAAGCGAGAGAGGCGACGGCCGACGGACTAGCGGCCGATGCGGAGTTGCCATTTCGGATTGCAAAAACTACGATACCGCTGGTAAAATCGACGTTGGTGGCGAAAGGTGCAGCAGAGGATAGAATGCAGGTCCCAGTTTCGCCTGTAAGGCCATTCAAAGTATGTACGAAGGACGATAAGGCTCCTATTAAAAGTACGGAGAATAGGGAGTTGGCAACCTCGGCGGATACGTTCGTGGAAGGCAGTGTCCGTCTGGATGAAAGGTCGAGGCCGAGTTCTCCGACGCTCGTAAACGATACCAATACTAATAGAGACAAAGTTATATCTGTCTTAAGGGAGCCTTCATCTTGGAGATCTAGACGAGATTCTCGCTCTAGATCCGTGAGCAGAGAAAGAGTGAGGCGTTCTCGTTCCCCTGCTGACTATTCGGGATGGAGCCAACGGCGGCCAGCAAAGATCAAAGAGACCGCGGCCGTAGGGGCAGGCGGCCGTGGAATTCCGGGCCGTCTGTCAGAAGATAGGGGCGAGACAACATCCCTTGTGACGGAGAATGGTACATTAGAGCCGGAGGAAAGGAAGACAACCAAGAGTTTCTGGCCTCCTATGCAGAGGATGATTGATTTGATTCGTCAATTCAATAACCTTTCAGAGAAGACAGAAACACCGGCCAGTATGCTTCTGCCTGGAATTGACATGGCATTTGGATTAAAAAGGGATACCAAGGTGTCATATGAATTGCCTTGTTCGAGTCATGCGGATTTTGTCTTGCAACACATAAACGCAAAGATTGCAGGAAGGGATAATTCCTTAAGATCTAATAGATCATTTAAATTTATTCCCCCTCCAATGGTGAAGCAAAGGAAATATTATACGACACCGAAGGTCCCATTGCTGTCTAGACAAGTGAACTCTAATGTTGTAAGATTAAGGCCTGGATTAACCTTGGACCAGGTTAAAATGGAGTGCCCTTCGATGACGTACCAAGAGGCTGCTACGTTAGAAGCAACAGCTTCTTCTGTCTTTCAGGCTGCTTCTTGGTTAGATCTTTGGTCAACAGCAGTGGTGAAGATTGCATCCTCGGAAGTGACAAGAAAAGTAGTGGATGAATCTTTGTTCATTAGATTACTACAGTCAGGTTCCAAGGCGATTGCGTACCTGACAAACGTAAGTGCCAATGTTTGGGCAAATATCCTGCTAATGAGGAGAGATGCAGCGTTGGCTAGACTAAGCCACACTGTGGATTTGGATTCCCTGTTAGCGATGAGGAATGGGGATATCTTGGAGTCGCAACTGCTGTTGCCAGAGGTCATACTGGAAGAGGCGATAGATAGAAGAAGGATGGACACTAACGATAGGTTGGTGCAGCAGGCAGTTAGGAAAACATCTAAAGAGTCAAGCTAACTCCTTTGGAGGGAAGACAGCAGCAAATGTCTCGGAAGAAGACAGTGAGACATAACATCCCTAATAGAGCCACAAGACCCTCTTCCCCAAAGAGGCTAACTCATCGGCCCTTCCACAATAGAAACAGAGGGAGGGGCAGTAGGGGAAGAGGGAGAGGCTCAAGAAGATAGGATGGGTGCCTCTCATCACTCGGCCACACCAGTTGGGGGTTGCCTGGCAAATCACTGGAAGGTGTGGCAGGAACTAGGGGCAGAGCAGTGGGTGGTGGATGTTCTCAGGATTGGGTATTTGATCCCGTTCGAGGTAACCCCGCCCCTGACAGATCAGCCATTACCCCACGTCGCTTATGCCCACGAATCTCAGAAGGCCATTATTCTGCAGGACGAAGTGAAGAAGATGATGGAAAAAGGAGCTGTGCAACAAGTATGCAGTCCATCAAAAGGCTTCTACAGCAGGATTTTCCCCCCCCTGGTACCAAAAGGTACCCAACAAGGGAAAATCGGGGAAGTGGAGGACAGTAATAGACCTGTCAACTCTGAATCTGTTTATAAGGAAACCAGTTTCAAGATGGAAACTCCAAAAACGGTTTTACAAGGAGTCAGGATCAGGGACTTTATGCTGACAGTCAATCTAAAGGACGCATACTTTCAGATATCAGTCCATCAGTCTTCAAGGAAATTTCTCCGCTTCAGTCTTGCAGGGAAAGCTTTCGAATTCAAGGTCCTGTGCTTCGGATTGACAACGTCTCCTCAAGTTTTTACAAGAGTGTTCACTCTCGTGTCGTGGGCGCATGCTCAGGGGATCAGGCCAATAAGGTATCTGGACGATTGGCTGGTGATAGCAAAGTCCAGGGAGAAATTACTCAGGGACAGGGCGACCCTCCTGCAGCTTTGTCACAGCCTAGGTATTGTGATAAATCAGGAGAAGTCGCAGTTGGATCCAAGTCAATGTTTGGAGTATCTGGGAATGGTTATAGACACAACAGAAGCCAAAGTATTCCCGACAGACCAAAGAATAGAGAAATGCAAACAAGTGGTGAATGCCTTTCTGGGAAAACAAACACAGCCAGCAAGACAGTGGCAGGTGGTGCTGGGAATCCTAACCTCCCTGGAGAAGCTAGTACCACAAGGAAGGCTACACCTTCGGTCCCTACAATGGAGGATGAAGGAGTTTTGGTCACCAATAGTAGATCACCCGTACGAGCAAATTCCCTTGTGGGCAGAAGTGAGGAAAGACTTGCTGTGGTGGGTGAACGACGAACAATCTGACAGTGAGTGTCCCCCTTCAACAATCCTCTCCAGACCTCTTGCTGTTCTCGGATGTGTCACTAGAAGGCTGGGGAGCCCATATGGAGGAGTTGATGGTGTCAGCAAAATGGAGTTGCAAGGACAGAGAACTCCATATAAACGTGCTGGAGTTAAAAGCAGCGTTTCTAGCTCTACAGGAATTCAGGGAGAGAGTAAAGGGACACTCAGTGGTATTGATGTCAGACAACACCACAGTAGTAGCTTATATAAACAAACAAGGAGGCCTAGTTTCTCGGCAGTTACATGTGATAACAGTTCAACTTCATCAGTGGGCTGTAGAGAACCTGGTAGACATCAGGGCCAGGTATATTCCGGAAAAAGAAACATAGTGGCCGACAAGTTGGGCCGCAGGGATCAGATTCTGGGAACGGAGTGGTCCCTGCACCAACAGGTAGTGGACAGGATGCTCATGTTGTGGGAAGGACCGATCATATACCTATTCGCAACCAGGTACAACAAAAAGTTGGAAGTGTATTGTTCGGTAGTCCCAGACGCAGAGGCAGTAGCAGAAGATGCGCTACAACACCCTTGGGACAATCTGGACGTGTACGCATTTCCTCCATTTTGTCTAATCCGTCAGGTTCTGAACAGGGTAATGCGGTCTCAGAACCTCAAGATGACCCTGGTAGCTCCATTATGGCCGAAGGCAGAGTGGTTTCCAGACCTACTGGAACTCCTAATAGATGTGCCGTGAGAGTTACCCCCATGGAGCAACCTACTGTGTCAGCCGCACATGGAGAGGTACCACCAGTCGGTGAAGTCCCTATCGCTTCACGGGTGGAGACTGTCAAGTATCTCCTCCGAGCGAGAGGGTTTTCGCAGAAAGCAGCAACTCAGATGGCAAGAAATATCAGAAAATCATCTATGACAGTATACCAAGGAAAGTGGTCAGCATACTGTGATTGGTGTCGTAGAGGGAACTTGTCTCCACTCGGTACCACTATTCAGCAGTTAGCAGACTTTCTGATATATCTCAGAACAGAAAAGCACGTCTGTATCTGCAGTGAAGGGGTACAGGGCGGCTCTAGCCTCAGTCTTACGAATGAAAGGAGTGGACATTTCGTCTTCATGGGAGTTGGCCATGCTGATGAGGAGCTTTGAACAGTCATGTCCACCAAAGGGGCCATGCTGATGAGGAGCTTTGAACAGTCATGTCCACCAAAGGAGCTAAAAGCCCCAGATTGGGATCTGACCACGGTACTGAGTAGTCTGACAAAACCCCCCTACGAACCACTAAGGCAGTCCACGGATAGGAGCCTGACCCTGAAGACAGTCTTCTTATTGGCCCTGGCTTCAACCAAAAGGGTGGGGGAGCTACATGTCCTGTCATATCTCATAAAGTACTCGAGAGGTTGGAGGTCAATGGTATTTGAGTTTGTCCCAGAATTCGTGGCCAAGACCCAAAACCCAACAATAGTAGACGGCAGATTCGACTCCTTTACCATACCTTCCTTGGCAGACTTTGTAGACAATGACAAAGATGAGATGCTTCTGTGCCCCGTCAGGGCACTAAGAGAGTACTTAAGAAGAACAAGGCACCTCAGGCCGGGGTGCCGGAGGTTGTTTGTAAGTACAGGACGGAACAAGAAGGAAGTGTCCAGGAATACAATATCGTTTTGGCTAAGGGAGACGATCAGAGATGCTTATATGGCAGAAGACAGAGGGTCAGATTGCCAGGTGGGAGCGAGAGCTCATGACATCAGGGGCTTGAGTGCTTCTCTGGCATTTAAGTTAAGAACATGTCTGTGGATAGAATTCTGAAAGCTGGTGTGTGGAAAACGCCAAAACAACTTTCACATCTTTTTATTTGAAAGACGTTGCCCATAGATCCTTGGACACTTTTTCCTTGGGTCCAGTGGTGGCGGCCCAACAAGTGATATAGCTCAACCGTACCCCTGGCGGTCAGTTTGCGTCTAGTCTAAGATGAAGGTATGAAAGTAGAATGAATGGGAGACTGGTCTTTTTTCTTTACTACTTTCTTTAACTACGGGCAATATGAAGGAGAGTACCGTCATGTGCTGGAACGGACTAGATGCAGGTGAGGTGGTCAGCCATACTGTGAAGCTATCTTAGGTTATGATATACTTTTCAGTAGCAACACACCCCTCTAGATAATAGGGAAGAGAGGGGTGAAGGTGGATCCAGTTGCAAGGGACAAGAGTAAACCATAGAATGGTATCAACACCCAGTGAGGGAAACCAATAGATTCGCTTATATCTTTGGTTCTAGGTTCATTGTCCATTCTCTTAGAATTTCCCTATATATTCGGAAATGGATAAGGTGGCAAACTGCCCAGTCAGTTGTAGAGACTTACCTCCCTCCAATAAGTAAGTCTATCCTAATGTTAAGACCGAAGGTTTGTTCCGTATATGAACAAATACCAAATTTGTAACTAATTTGTATTTTTCATAACTAACAAACCTGAGGTCTTAACAGGTAAAGGCCCACCTCGAACCACCCCTCTAGCAGTCTAAACTGGGTTAGAAATATAACTGGTGGGTCACAGGTAGCCGTGGGCATTCTGGGTATACATGCCCCGTGACCTGTATAGATGCCAATAGTCCCTGGATCTCACAAGTGTAATTTTAATTCTACCGGTTTCCAGCTTGGCGCTATTAAATCCCAATGTTAAGACCTCAGGTTTGTTAGTTATGAAAAATACAAATTAGTTACAAATTTGGTATTTTATAGATTTTTTCATACAAACTTGTTGAATACAGAGTAATGCTCTCTTCCCTTCCTTGCACTGCCAGGTGATTTCTTGGCATGTGACAAATGCAGAGAGAAAAGAGTAACAATCAGGTATGGCCATATGTAGTAGAGGATCTTATTCATCTGTCATACTAATTAAATGACTGGTCATTTTATGCGCACGGATTATTATTTAATATTTGTAGTTCTGGAGTATAGTTGGTTTTTTAGGTAATGAAACAAAGTATTCTGAATTTATTCCTTATATACAATTCCAGGGGAATTTATACATCGCTGCAAGCATGGTATACTTCAGTACACAGTTTTCCATCTCATGACAACCTTCATTGCTTTTGTATGTGGACAGGCAGGAGTCTATGAAGAAGGAAAATTATCCCCTACAAATGTAAGTATGAAGAAATTAAATTTTGGAGTGTATCATAGCAGTCAATATTTGTTTGACTTTGGAGCATTATTTCCAATTTTAGAAAGCTGTCAAAGAACGTTTGCACGTTCAAGGAAATTTTTGAATCAAGTTTTTTTTATCAGAACTAGATGAAAGAACGCAAATACGTACAGTACATATTAATGTAGTTATTTAAAAATAGTTATGAAAGCTTGTACAAAGATTCATCAATTAAGTTTTTTTTTTTTTTTTTTTTTTTTTTTTTTTTTTTTTTGTTTTTTTTTTTTTTTTTTTTTTTTTTTTTTTTTTTTTTTTTTTTTTACAATAACAGCATTTTTAATATTTTTCAGGCGTTCGTTTACTTATTTGTAGTAAACAACTTTTCACAGTTTGTGGCTATGTATTGCCTAGTTTGTTTTACAAGGCAATGAAAACAGAACTGGATCCAATGTCTCCCTTGCCAAGTTTTTATGCATCAAAGCAGTGGTCTTCTTTTCATTCTTGTAAAGTAATTTTTTCTCCATTACTTCTTGGGGACTTTTATTTGAACCATGAGAAACACTTATTGAATCTAAAAATTGAGGCCATAATTCTGAGGCCGTAATGAAGGTAGGCAATTGTTGGGTATAAAGGGAGGATATTCTTTGAATGAATATACCTTTTAATTTACTTACATATGTACGTATATATATTGCTAACTGCATCTCAGAGTAACCATTAGGTAGGGGGTAGTTTAAGGGGATGTGAACTTTTCTGATAGTTAAGACTGGCATGTAATGACAGCTTTTTAGTTATTAGAAATTAGTTCAGCACTTACATAGGGGTAACTTGAAGGATTTGACCTGAAATGTGAAAATTGGAATTGGACAATTAATGGGAAGAAATGGAATAGATGTAGACAAAAAGTACAATACAGAAAGCAGTACGGTTAGGGATCAAAAGGACACTGCAGAGATCATAAATACAAGGCCTAATTGCTGGTACAGACAAGAGTCAAGTACGAATTACATAAGTTTTTTTTACGTTTGTAATTTTTTGTTGTTGAAGTGGGTTAGTTGAATCGGGCATTGTATCTCAATCTGTGCATGTGTATGTTCTAATGAATCCTAGGGCATTTATTTTATATATGCTTTAATTTAGGTTATTATATCAATATTTGTGTGTCTCTTTTCAGTCAAGGAGTTGCCATATGTTTCCTTACAAAAAGCTGACTTCATGCCATTGAATTGTTGGATAAGGTGATGAAGCTGGGGAAAGAAAATTGTCTAGTGTTACTAGGTAAGATTTAAGATTTCTTTGTCTTTACCTATTCCTTTTTTTTAAATATTTGTAATCAAGTGTATTTAAGGAGAATAGGTGTGTTGGCTCTGAGGAGTAAAGATATCATCAGTTTAGGTTGGAAGGAGCATATGGAGCTGGTATCTTCTTTATCTTGACTTTAACTGGTCCAGTGAGACTGGGATCTCTGCATCACAGAGTTAAAAGTGTATCAGAGAATGTGAAAGTATCATTTATATTATTCTATAATAATTCAGCTTAATTTGCTAAGTATAGCCACCCCAAAAAGTGGTGTACTAAAAAGAATGAGTCTTGGATTAATTCTCTTTTCGAAAGATTAGAACCTGTTTTATTAACCTAGTGCTCCTCTGTTACATAAAGTTACATCCAGTGCATGATAAATGTCTAGTAAAGATGGAGAAAGTGTAAACAGAAAATGTGCTCCTGTGAAATTTATCGTGTGGCACCAGAAAGTATAAAATATAGAAAGGTGTCAACAAAAATGCTGTGGAATGAGTGTAGCCAAGCCTTATATTGCAAGTACAGGATAGACAGATCTTTTGCATCACAAAAAGTAAACAAAAATATCTGCAGTGCTCACTTTACAACACTTGATAGTAATCTCAGGAGGCCTCACTAATGTGACATATGCCAAATCTGTTGCTGTATACATATTTCACATTAGTTGAAATTATTAGCTACAAAAATGGTTGATGGAACACTGGATAAGGGGGAAGATTTGAACCTTACTGTTTGTTGTAGCGTAGCTCTCATGGTAGGAACCTGTTTTTGTACACTGAATGTTTTTTCCTATGTACAGTGGATCCTAAAATATCTTTCATTTTCATTTTCAGAACTTCTTAATTTGCATTGAAATGTTTATTGCTGCAGTTGTCCACCATTATGCATTTTCCTATAAGCCTTATGTGGATGAGGAATATGAAACTGGCAATTGCTGTCATACATTCCTTCTCATATGGGATATTTCGGATGTCAGATCTGACATCAGGGAGCATGTCTATGTCGTTAGTGAGTATGATTTGAAAGATGTAGTACACTTTGTTGTATAATTTTGCCTCTAAACCAAAAGTAGTTTCTAATAAAAGGGTAGCTTTTCATATACTGTACCCATTTATTGATGGGAAAAAGGCAATAATAGGTTCTTATTGCTTGCAGGCGAAGGAATGAAGCGTCGCTTGACATCTCGAGGGGGTGGTTGGCCTGGTGGTGCCTCGGCTGTTGGTGGTACTAGTAGTGGAGATGAGAACACCCGTCTGATTGCCCCTCATGCTCACTCTGGCACACGAGCATCACATCGGTATATGTCCACTTCAGAATCAGATCATGATATTGTTATTGAGCAGGTAATTATTCACAACCTTTGATCTATGCTGTTTCCTTTGTTCTGTATTGTTTCCCATTCCTAGACCCTGCTCTAGTTGTTTATCCTCTTTCACGTACTATATTTTCTTTTATTATTTTAAATGCTTTACATATTGTTTTCCAGAGTTTTCCAGCTCCTTGGAATGGATATTTGTAATATCAGAAAGATATCCTTTTGATAACTTTAATGGGAAGGTTGTCTTCATTTTTACTGGAACCTCCCTGCTGTATCAATAAGCATCTGCCAAATATAGTAAAAGACATCATTTTGTACATGCAACTTCCCCGGCAGATATATACTTAGCTTATGTCTCTGATGTCCGACAGAAATTCGAATTTCGCGGCACACGCTGCAGGTAGGTCAGGTGATCTACCCCCCTGCCGCTGGGTGGCAGGAATAGGAACCATTCCCGTTCTAGAACCAGATTTTCTCTGTCGTGGTAGTGTCAACATATGTTGTTGCTACCTCCTGACTTGATTTTCGTTTTTCATCGCCATCGATCTTCTGGGCTGTCTTTTGCAGGGAAGTACTGGGTCTTTGGTTCGGCATACGCTTTTATTAACTTTTTAATGAATTTAGCCTCGAAAATTTCGAAGAATATATGACGTGTAACTACCGAAATTTTCGGTAGACACTCACATAGTTTGCAAGAAAGGGAAATATTAATATTTATTCATTAATACGTGTAATAAGTGTTAGAATTGATTGAGGAAATATACTGACGTCCTACTTTAGGGAGTCAGTAAAGCATGTAACTAGATACGTTTCTTTTAAAAGTTTTTTGGATACTCGTACTAACGACCAATTAGAGTATTAACAGTACAGGGGGTCCTCGAGTTACGACGTAGATCCGTTCTTACGATGCATCGTAACACGATTTTCAGCGTAAGTCGGAACATTGAAAAATACCACATGATTTAATGTAAATACCTATCAATAACAACGAGAGAACAATTCCTTACCTTTATTAGGTTTGATTGGCTTGCACACTGGAGAGGAAGCTGCGGTGCTGGAGAGACTGGGGGAGGTTAGTGAGAGAAAAAGAACCTCCAGAAGTTGCTGGAGATGCTGAGGCAGATGATCTTGAGGTGAGGCAGAAACATACTAGTACTGGAGATGCTGAGGAGGTGATTCTTGAGGTGAGGCAGAACATACTACTGGAGATGTGTTGGGGCAGGTGAGTCTTTAGGTGAGGCAGACCTACAGAAGGTGCTGGAGATACTGGGGCAGGTGAGTCTGGGTTAGCAGAACATTCAGAAGGTGCTGGATTAGCAGAGGCAGCTGAGGTAGAGGGTACAGGATCTCCTGCAGGCCTCTCTACCTTCTTAAAATACTGCTCCAGGTTAGTCTGAACAGAGAGCGACCTCTTTTCATCCAGATCTCCTTGTAACACTGCATCAAATCCATGACGCCTCTGGAAACCCTAGTGACCTGTCCAAGTTGGGGATCCTGAGCCTCAAAAGTTGACAACGCTTGCTGCAACTCTGCAAAACCTCTTATCAAGTCCTGCCTTGTGAAAGCCTTAGGCTCTGGGGTGGGTGCTTCTTCTTCTTCCTCTATTATCTGCTTCTCCAGTTGTATCAGGTCCTCAGCAGATAACTCATCGCCATGAGACTCCAGCAGCTCTGTAACATCATCAACCTCCATCTCCAAATTGATTTCCTTACTCACGGGCAACAACGTTCTTGACAACTAGCTGAACTGTGTCCTCAAACCCATGGAAATCATCACAAATTGAGGACAAATTTTCTTCCAGACACCATTCATGTTGTGTTTGCTTAAACCTCCTCCCAGGAATTAGCAATGTTCTTTACAGCATCAAGGATGTTGTAGGATTTCCAAAAGTCCTTCAGAGTCAAGTCCTTCTTGGTTTCAGTTGCCGGTAAAGCCATAGCAATTGTCCTTCGTAGGTAGTAGGCCTTGAACGAAGCAATCACTCCTTGGTCCATAGGCTGTAAAAGGGCCGTGGTATAGGTGGGAAGTAAACCACCTTGACATTAGGGTTGAATGTCTCCCAGCTGGGCAGGGTGTCAGGGGCAGGGCATTGTCCAGCACTAGCAACACCTTAAAGGGGATCCCTTGGAGGCGCAATACCGCTCCACACTTGGAACAAAATGGTTTACGAACCAGTCCTCAAACACTGCAAGTGTCACCCATGCCTTCTTGTTGGACTTCCAAATTACTGGTAGTTGACCCTTCCAAATGCCCTTGAGTGCCCTTGGATTTTCAGCCTGATACACCAACAAGGGCTTCAGTTTTGAAGTCGCCAGCAGCATTACCCCCAAGAAGTAAAGTTAGCCTCTCCTTGCTGGCTTTATGACCGGGTGCTGACTTCTCCTGCTTGGCGATGTAAGTGCGGTTAGGCATACGTTTCCAAAACAAACCTGTCTCGTCTACGTTAAACACTTGCTGAGCAGAATAACCCCCCTCCTTAATTATCTCAGACAACGCTTTAGGAAATTCACTCGCTGCTTTCTCATCCCCACTAGCAGCTTCACCTTGCAATTTAAGGTTATGGTAATTGGCCCGAGCCTTAAATCGCATAAACCAACCCCTACTAGCCACAAACTCTTCAACTTTCACTTCCCTCCCCCTTTTCTTTTTCAACGCTTCAAACAATCTTTTCGCCTTCTCCTGAATCACCATAAGGCTGACGGGATACGCCGTTGATTTGGTCTTCCAACCAAAGCACCAATAACCTTTCCATTTCAATTATTAGACCACTACGCTGCTTAGTTATCACTGTCGCTTTCATAGGAGCAGATCCTTTCACATGTTCAACGATGCGCTCTTTATCTTTGATAATGGTAGCAACGGTCGAACGGCTAAGGCCAAGCGAGCGGCCAATGTTTGTTGGGCGTTTCTCCCTTCTCGGATCGCTTTATAATGTCCACTTTAATTTCCATGGTGATGGCCTTTCTTTTCTTCGATGCACTACCATCAGAAGAGTCCGCCTTGCGCTTGGGAGCCATAACAAAGAGCAAAAAGTTACAAAAACGATACAACACGAGGGAGAGAGAGGCAGTGTAAACAACCAAAATGGCGTATGGGCGAGGACTGAGCGTAGCGAAGCGACGCCGTCCTCTCCCCCACAAAGCGTATTCTTCCGCCGTGCGCCTGGAACTAGTTCGCGTTTGTTTACGTTGCTTACGACGCTAAACCGCGTAAGACGGAACGACGCAAATATTATTTTTATATTTTTATGGGGGCGCGTTCGTAACCACGAAACATCGTAAGTCGAGGACCAGGCGTAACCCGAGGACTTACTGTACTAGTTAGTGTTGCATCCTCATCACCTTCTTACTTCGCAGAAACTTCAAATTCATAATTGCAATTTGAAGACAAGGATTATGGCTCAAAATGCGAGCTATTAAAAGGTAAGAAGTGATTACTAGTGTTCCCCATTGCAGTGGAGGGTGCGTTTCTGATGGCTCTGTCTCGCTCTCAGGCCTAGACCTCTTTCAAGCTCCCAAGCCCAGGGGAGAAGGAATGTCGAAAGCCGTAAGGAGGTTTCAGAGAATCCCCACCGGTCAGGCGTCCCCTCGGCAGGTTCTGTAGAGCGTACAGACTGCCAAGGATAGCCATTGAAAAGGCATCCTTAAAAAAAAAAAAGTGCGTACTCTTCATCTTACATCCGAAAAAAGACGAAGAATGTATATGTTTGGAGTTTGGAGGATGATCTAGCGCGTTCTCTGAAAACTAAGAGAAACACTGAGCAAGAGCCAGCCAGGAAGCCGGCGTTCCAGCAAAGCTAGCGTGAGCCACGTTCCAACAGCCAGCAGCGAGCCGCGTTCCAGAAAACAGACTAGCGCGAGCCGCGTTCCTACAACCAAACGCGAGCCGCGTTCTAGCGACTGAGCGCGAGCCGCGTTCTAGAAAATTTTTCTTGGCGCAAGGCGCCTTCAAAGAGACGAAGCGCCAGCCTGGCGCAAATTGCGCCAGAAAAAAAAAGAAAAACAGACGGCTAGAGCAAGGAGCCTTATAGTACAGTGGCAATCAGAACGATCCTTCCATTGAACGTTTCCAGGCAAGAGGCTCTTTCTAAAAGGGGTCTAGTAGGCGCTCGGAACTATCAGGGCGCACGGGACCTTCCACGCAAGCGGAACGTTCCAGGAGCGAGTCTCCTTTCTAGCGTGCGGAACATTCCAGGCGCGCGGAACTATCCAGGCGCCAGAATATTCCAAATCTTCTTATGAGAGAGAGGTCAGTCGCGAGGCTCCTCTTTGAGTTTTTAACTTGAGCAACTTTCCCCTGGCAAAGGTGCAAGATGTCGCACAGGCGGCCGTCGCTTTTGTCAGAAGGATTCTGATACTAAGAGAAGCCATTTTTTCATTATTCAGAAGACTCCCGTGTTTGGCAGTTCCTCTCAATGCGGACTCTCTCCTTCATTCATGCTCTTCCCTCGTTATGAAGAGGCAAGAGCGTTGGGAGTTTTTCTTATAAGAATCTCATCGACGTTTGGGTATGATGGCGGATAGGAAATATCTACTTCCTTCCGTAAACCCTACAGATGAACAGGAATTCTGTCTCTTCCACGATTTATGAGGAAATCACGAAGATTTAAAGAGTTCCTGGATTAACTTCCTTCCTTAAGGAGATATATACAGTAGGGCCTCGTTAATCACGGGAGATAGGGCCCAGAACCCCCCGTGATAAGTAAATACCCGTGTTATCCTGGTACCCCCCCTGAAAATTGCTTTAAACCGCCTACTTTAATAATTAACCCACCCAAGACCACTATTTCAATGTTTATAACTGCCTACTTTAGTTCAAGCACCAAATATTTCTTCAACTATCACCTTAAACTAAATTCAAGACAGTTTCAAAGTTATTCTTTCCAATCTTCAATTTCCCCTGCATCAGATCAGCAAACAAAATTATAATTACCTAACAATTCCTTCCTATTTTCATGATTTGGCTGCTGCACCAAACTAAAAGTACATAGTATATCTATTTCGTGAATGAACATATTTATGATAAAAAAACATGATTTACTGTAATGATTACAGCACCCAACTATAATATTAATGTATAAACAGCAAAATACAGCAATAAAAATCTAGTTTTGTCTTTTGTTTACGTTTAGAATCAGCTGATGGACGTTTATTACCGAAAGAATTATTTTGGAAAACAATTTAGTTGCTAAAAGAAACGAATTTATTAATGGAATTATTATTATTATTATTAACTTTGTACATAATAGTTTATGATATTATGATACAGTAATTCATATTTCATTGAGAGAGAGAGAGAGAGAGAGAGAGAGAGAGAGAGAGAGAGAGAGAGAGAGAGCAGCTTGTGACGAGGAGTAACTTGAATAGCTTGAGATAGCAGCTTAGGACGAGAATAGCTTGAGAGAGCAGCTTGGGCCTAGAGTATTGTTGACTATCTTAGCTCGAGAATAACAATGAAATTAGTATTTTAAATATGGTTATGATGATAAGAAATGAAACATGGATAGTGAATGATATTATGATACAGTGATTCATATTTCATTGAGAGAGAGAGAGAGCAGCTTGTGACGAGAGTAACTTGAGATAGCAGCTTAGGACGAGAATAGCTTGAGAGAGCAGCTTGGGACGAGTACTGTTGACTATCTTAGCTCGAGAATAACAATGAAATTTATATTTTAAATGTTTTATGATGATAAGAAATGAAACATGGATAGTGATAAGATATTCTCTTGTATACTGTTATGTGATAATCATTCAGTCAACTATAAAAGTTGTATTGAAGCACAGTTTCGTAAATCACAGAAAGAATAAAAATATGGCAATACATATTTTATTCTTTCGGGGACCATCTTGTTCTCCTTATACGATAATAATAGATCAGTATTATAGTTTTTTTCTGTAAGTGATGAGAGAGAGAGAGAGAGAGAGAGAGAGAGAGAGAGAGAGAGAGAGAGAGAGAGATTTTGCTATTTATATTCATAGTATTTGAAAATTTGTGAATGAGTTTTATTCTAAAAATGCATTTAGTCATGAAAAGAAGAAAACAGTAATCAGCGAATCTTGCTCTATGATAAAATTCGTGATTTCGTTAATTTTCCAGAATATACGTAGTATTTGGGCTTCACAAAAAAGTAAGTAAAGTGATTTATGACAGAGTTTAGAGGATACTTACGTAAAAATACATCGGTACTTTGTAGAACGTGACGTCACGGTGGTCATTATGTATTTTTTTCGTGAATGAATATACATTTATGATAAAAAATAGTTACTGTACTGCTTAGAGAACCATATTGTAATATTAATGTAATCACATCAAAATGAAGTAATCATTGTTCATTGTATACTGTAAACATGTAAAGTGTATTTGTTCCGACACGGCATACAAACCTTCGGTCCTTTTACAATAGGAAGGTACTAGCGGCAGCTGGATAGGTCGTAAGCTTTCGAACAAGGGGTTCGGTAGTTAACTGCTTGTCCGACAGGCGCGCGCGCGCGACTGGGAGGTAAACAAACCACTTTTGCTTTCGGCCTGCTGGGTGTAGACGTGTCCCCCCATCGCTCTGCCCGCTTAATCGTCGTTGCTTTCGCATGGTTGTGTTTTTCTTTTTCTCTTTATCTAGTGAAACTGAATTGTAAGTACAATCATTTCATATTGATTTCCATTGAATTCAATTGTGAATTAAAGGATCTTGGTTTCTCCACGCCCTCCGATTACCCGAGTGCCGGGACTGAAGGGCGTAAGTGCGGGAATTCATTTTCCCAGAAATGATCCTCGTATTGTGTATGCTCGGTGCCGAGGGGGGCGGGAGAGCGCTCGCTCCGAGCTTATATTTTGGTTGAAAATGTGTAGATGAAATCGTAAGTAAGTGCCTTTTGCATTTATTTTTTTTTTTTTGACCTGTATGCTCGTTGCCGAGCGAATGCGCTCGGCACGAAAACTTATTCTGTATGGAAGTGGAATCGCAAGTACAGTATTCTTTTTCATTTTCATATATTTATTTTGATTGTAGCAATGCTCATTTTGGATCAGTTTCCGCTCTTACCCGGAAATTGATCCTTTCCCCTTTTTATTTGAATGAAGTGAAATCGCAAGTGCAGTTCTTTTTCATTTTCATATTTTATTGAGATTGCATTATTTACTTGGATCAATGTTTCCGCTATTTCCCGAGAATTGATCCTTCCCCTTTTTATTTTGTATGAAGTGAAATCGCAAGCGCAGTATTCTTTTTCATTTTCATATATATTTTGATTGCATCAATTCATTATGGATCAAGGTTTCCGTTCATAATCGGGAATGGATCCTTTTACCCTTGCGCTCGGTACCGAGGGCGCAAATGTGCTCGCTCCGAGCCCCTTATTCATTGTGAAGTGAATCGTAATGCAAGATTCTTTTTCATTTTATTCCTTTTATTATTGATTGCATCAATATTTATTTGGTTCAAGTTCCGCTCAGTCAGGGAATTGATCCTTATGCCCTTGCATTCGGGCCGAGGGCACGATTGCTCTCGGGCTCTTATTATTATTGTTGGGTACATGGGTGCTGTGCGGGGGTGGGGAACGAGAATCCCCCCCCCGCTCAGCTCCCACAGATGGCCCTTCCCCTTCGGGGGGGGGAGGTTATCTGGGTTCTTCTCCTCGCCCGATCCGTCGAGCGCGGGGGAGGGCGCTCGGTGCCCGATGTACAATTGTATTCGGGGTCTTCACGCGTTCGGTGTGGGGCTCACCCCCCCCCCCCCCCCCACCCCCCCCCCCCCCCCCCCCCCCCCGCGCGAGGGGACTTCCCCCCCACTAATCACTACTACTATTATTTCCGCAGGTGCTACTGCCACGAGGGTGGATCTTGGTGAGGTATGGGCGTCCTTCGATTTGCAGGGTGTGCTAGTGTCCAGGGGCTGCGGTTCTATGTCTGGGCCTACTGCGGTCACCCATGGAGTGGTGACCACGCTCCAGGTGACGACGTCCCTCCTCACCTGGTGTACTCGCCTCACGTGGTAACAGTCTTGCCTACAGCCGCTGTGAAGTGCCGTTCGCCGTACCGAGAGGGGGGCGTGCCGCCGCCGCCGCTCGTGGTTGCCGCGCTGCCGCGACCACACTTCCGCTGCCCCTAGAGCTCGCCCTGGACCTGCCGCCGGTACCAGGATGTTGCTGGCTGCTGCTCCGCTTCCTGTGTTTCCGGTGCTGCCTGCCGTACCTGCCGATTCTGGGTCTGACTGTCCATGCAGTTGCTGCTGCTGGCTGTCCCTGCTGTTGCTGCGCTGGCTCCTGTTCCTGCTGCTGCCTGGCCGTTGCTGCGCTGGCTGTCCCTATCCGATGCTGTGCTGGCTGTGCCTGCTGTTCCTGAGATGCCCATACCTGCTGACGTCGTCCCTGTTCGTGGTGGTACTACCCCAGACTTTGGTCTGTCTGTACAGGTGCGTCCGGGCCCTGTGGCTTCGGCTACAGCAGCCCCGGCTCCGCCCTGGATAGCAGATCTTACGTCTGTCCTGAGGAAGCTGACGAAGAAGAGGAGGAAGGTGTCGTCGTCGTCGTCTTCATCTTCTTCATCGTCGTCGGCTGCCGCCTCTTCCCCTTCGACTTCTAAGGCTTCACAGCTGAGGAAGAAGAAGGTTGCCTCCTCCCTCCTAAGAAGTCTCCCTCTCGGGAGCTTCTCGGGACCCGTCTCACCTCGGTGGGACGGGAGGGTTCCGTCCGCTGGTCCTCCTGCTCCTTCGGGAGCGGGGCCCGTCTCTTCTTCCGCAAGGAAGAAGACTACGGGGACCAGAGGGGGTACCGGCTAACACCGGTACTTCCTCGCCTGGTTGTCAGTGGTTCTGCCACTGCATCAGGGTCCCGTCTCGGCCTCTCGTTCGCGGGGAGGTACCGAGTGTACGGTCCGCCTACCAGCGACCGTGCAGCCAGGAACCAGACCTCTGAGCCCGCTCAGCGTCAGGTTCACGGCACGGGGGGCGGGAAGACTGGTGACAGCCGCTCACGCGACTCTCACCAGACCAGCTCTCGCTCTCGCGGCGACCAGCTGGCTACCCAGGGACGTGACGGTCCACGACCGGCCACGGACTGAGGCTGGGAAGAGGTCCCCCCGTTCGACCGGTGCAGCCACGGCTGGAACCAGCGACGTGACGTGCCGTGAGGGCAAGCACCGGTCTCACTGTGACAGTGGAGCCTGCAGGTCGCCTGACCGTCGCTCTCACAGAGAGCGATCGGATACGGCAACCAGCACCAGCTCTTCTGACACTCGAGATCGGGGCCGCTGCTCAGTCCAGCCGTTCTCCAGCGAGACGGTTCGACCAGGCCTGCAGCTCAATCGCCACCGCGGGTTGACGATCGCCTGCAGCCCTCCAAGCCTGCTGGTTCTGCCAGCGAGCGAGGAGGGAGCGTCAGGTCTACCTCTCCCGTACCTTCAACCACCTCGGGTTACACCGGAAGGAGCGAGGTATTGAGGAGTGATCGTGAGGGGTGCACCCCTCATGATCCCACCACGACGCCTTTACGTGCAGGCACGGTTCTTGGACCGGCCAGGACGTATGCGCAAGTGGATGGAGAAGACCGAGAGGCTGTCGCTGTTCCCCCTTCTTAGGAGGAAGGTTCTCGGAATATGCTCTTGTTCGAAGGGCTTAACGGTCCTACTCTGCAAGATGCTGTGACTTCCGAGATCCAGAGGAACTTTGCCGAGTTTATGGCGCTGATTCGTCAGCACAACGACCTCGGGGGAAGGATCGCCGCTCCCACCAGCAGAGCCACGTTCGGCTCGAGTCGTTTTGGGGCCCGAGAGGGAACCCACTCGACGGTGGGTCTGCCGCGATCGGAGCTTGCCAACTGTGTTGAACCAGGTAGTCTCTCGTCTCCGGACAAGAAGGCTCTCTCAGTCTGGCGTCGAACAAGCTACTTCCACCTCTCTACTGCGACAGAGGCATTTCTACGTGTCTTCGGACACCGTATTTGAATACCCCTTCGGTCCTCCTGAGAGGTTTCGACCTCGACGAGGACTGGAATGAGTCGGAGGACAGTATCGGCTCTCTCCTGTCAGGTGTCGATCAGCCCCACCCAGACGACGTTCACAGTGGCTGGCAGACCCAATTACCTACAGTATGAGTTGTAAACCCTCCTCGGGAAAACGTTTTCTCCTGACGATACGTTTTCCCAGGCTCTGAGAGGCCATCGCCGTAAGGCGATGGCTGCTCCTTTTCTTCTCCAACTGCTAGTTCCGCTGGGAAGGCGAGCCAGTATCCAATTCCTCCCCCATTCCCTCTCTCCTTACGGCTACGAGGGAAAGGGGAGGGATCCTACAGAGATTTCTCTGTAAAGATCCCACGTTAGGGGCTGCGCTACGGGGGGGACCTTCGGGTCCTACCTGACGTAAGCCCCGGTCGTTGAGGAGGGATCCTGCCCCTTTCTCGATTTCTACGGGAATCGAGAGGACCACCAGCCGATATCGTTTGACGAATTCGGTGGGGGGCGGGGGTTTCGCAGTGCTTAGAATTCTACGGAATTTCTAGCGCACTCAGAGTGTTCGAGTTTTTTACGATCTCCAAACACTTAGGCGAGACCACGGTCCAAAGTGAGCGAGAATCCCCGATAATTGTTACACGATAATCGGGAACCTCGCTTATGCTCGAATTCCTGTAATTTCTAGCATTTGGAAGAAGACTGCTGCTGAAAGAAGAGTACCCCACAGTAGGCGATTAACCTGGAATAGAGAAGAACGGACGGGAACTTCCAGTTTGGCTGAACTATCGTCTTCGGTATTCTGTTCACCATTGAAGCTTTCCTTTGGGGAAAAGACTTCTCCTTCACTCTCTTGACTAGAGAACGAAGGCGGTCGATCTCCAATCCTTATTCTCATTCCTCGAGAGGAAAAGAATTTAGGATGGAGGTCGTGGGTACAGAACCTACAAATATACTACGTATATTACCCTCGCGACATGATTCTTTTAACAGTTGAATTGTCCGGGGTGTAGCGCATACCGTAGTTAACTCTACGGTTTGTGACCGAGACGAATTGTATCTTAATTGAACTGCAACTCGGGGTTGCCTGCAACCTCCCAGCAGTTATCAGTTTCGATTTTAGATACTGGTATTGTCATGACAACACCAAATCAGCTTTGTATTTACCGAAATCCGTTTCGTTTTAAAATATAATTGCTCGAGCTTATTCTTTATGCTCGATGGTTCTAGCCGAACGCATTCCTTCGTGGAATAATGGATTACCTGGCACTCAGGATGACGAGTCACCGAGAGCTACTGCGTATTGAACTGCCTGATAGCAGCTCAGTATGAACTAGGTCTCGGAGATGCACGGTCGGTTACGTCTCTCTCTCCCCTGGTTTGATTGACTACCGAAACCGTATCTCTGCCCAACAATCATGGACTTAGGTCTCTGATTAACGGGGATTCTCGCAATAATGAAGGACCATCTACTGCTGTGACGCTCGATTTCATCGCCTTCGACATTGCGAGAATTTCAACAGAGATATCTCTTGGACTCTTTCATCTTTCTGTTTCCGCACGGTAACAGAAGTCTGTACTAGTCTCCCGCTGCATCGCACCGCAATAATGGGAATGATTTTTGCAGACATCTGAGTTTGTCTTCAAAATATCTCGTATTCGTAGGTGTGCAGTTATTCATTGCTCGCCTCGAATTAACAGATGTGTCAGAAGACATCGCCTACTCTTCGACCTGACAGCTCTACTTCCAAATGTTCAGCCCATGAGAAGCAGTTCTTCAGGCAGTATTTCCCTGTGTCTTCATTACTGAAAAGCGCTCCGCTTTTATTGCAACTACGATCCTCACGGACAGCAATGAATAGCGGTTAGCGTTCTCAGTCTTTGTAGCACAGGTTCAGAATCTTGAATCCTTCTTTCTCGGTTTCAGCTGTGAAGACGTAGGTTGCTTTTTCTGTACACCTTCGTCTTCAACGACACATAGTGTTGTTTCTCCTTAGCTGAGAATCAACTATCTACTATGAGATATCTTGCCATCAGGGGACCTCGGTCTCTAGAAGGCAATTGACTTTCGCCTGTTGGGCACATGCCTTAAGAGATCATCACCTCGCCTTTCTGGCATCGGTGACGAACAAATTATTTGTTTAGTCTCTTGGCATAACCCTTTTAAGGCGAAGGTCACGTGACTTGCTCGTGCTTGGACAACTTGCCTCCTACCGAATGCAGTCAGTCGGCAGCTGTCAGAGCGCCCAAGTCAGTTTACGAACTTCGCTGTGGACTTAGTTCGGTTGTCCATAACAGTCTTTCTTCGTCCTAACGGCTTGTCACAGTACCCATACCATCGACACCCACCATTGAGTGTCGGTGTCCTATCCACTACCGAGAAGAACTTCACTGCATGGGGATAGGAGAATGTGAGACACTTCGCTGCAGACGGATAGACCAGTATGGGTACAGGACATCACCGAAGTCGAGAAGAGGGATAGGTCATGCGACCATTCCCTTCTTTTCCTCTGAGGTAATTGCATGACTTTGCCTGCGAAGTCAAGCATCCAGGGGATGGGGATTCGTGACGCTCGATTTCGTACCGACTTCGTAGCGAAGACTCAGAACCCTTCGGTTCCTGACGATCGGTTAGAGTCCTTCACAATCCCTTCCCTAATGGACTTCACCGCCTTCGATGCGAAGGAGATGCTGCTTTGTCCTGTGAAAGCGCGACGCGCTTTCTGAAGAAACTCGACATCCCAGCTGAGTGTTGAAGACTCTTCGTCAGCACCAAGATGACCTAGAAGTACACTCCCTCGAGTTACACAAGAACTTCTCCGTGGCGCAGGTACTGAAGGCAGGGGTCTGGTACAACCAGACCACTGGCACCTCCTTCTACCTTTTGGATATTGCCCACAGGTCCTTGGATCATTTTCCTTGGGGACCCGTGGGGGTGGCTGCTCAACAAGTGTGTAGCTAACCCAGACCCTAGCAGGCTGAACAGCATCGAGTCCTGGTGTGACTGTAAGAATAGATAAGTGAATGAGAGAGTGACTGGCTTCTCTTCCTATCTTTTTCTCCCCCTCTACCTGTGGGTAGAGGGATACAGTCATCACCTTGCTGGATAAGGACGAGATGCCGGTGAACTACTCGACAGAGCCCCATCCTATCCCTTTCACTAGGGATGGGAGCAAATATCCACCACTTCCTCCTACAAGGGGGGGGAAGTGGATGCCAACAAGAGACAAACCATAACTTTATGTTGCCTCTTGCAAATAGGAACTTGTTCTTGTTTGCTGGTACGAAGAGATACGCTTGCCTCTCTCTTAGTACTTGGTCCAGAGGTCTGACCATTGATCCTGCGGTGCACACACCCCGATCAATCGGACAGAGGCTTGGATCCCTCCCTCGCTCTTACGACCAGGGAGGCATTCCAACCGGTTGGGCGAACACAGTCTGTTCACAAAAGACTCAGATTCCTCCCACCAAGAAGTGAGTCTTCCTATTGTAAAAGGACCGAAGGTTTGTATGCCGTGTCGGAACAAATGACAATTTGTCCAAAATTGCATTTTTCCTAACTATACAAACCTGAGGTCCTTTTACACATAGTCCCACCTCATGCCACCCCTCACTCTGCAGTTTTTGCTTGGGCCAAAAGCAAAAGTGATTTGTTTACCTCCCAGTCGCAGCGCGATGCGCGCCTGTCGGACAAGCAGTTAACTACCGAACCCCTTGTTCGAAAGCTACGACCTATCCAGCTGCCGCTAGTACCTTCCTATTGTAAAAGGACCTCAGGTTTGTATAGTTAGGAAAATGCAATTTGGACAAATTGTCATTTTTGTCTTTTGAAAATGGATTCCCCAAAAGGAATTATCCTTTGAAAAGGCTTTTTATTATGAAAATATGCCAATAATATAGATTTGCATTTATTATGAATATATGACAATAATATATAAGGGTAAAATGGTTTTATTACGTTTTACGCTTCGTCGCCGATTGCAAACAACATACGATAATCTATTCGTTTGTATGACTGCAGTGTTCAGAGAAGTTGATTACGTTATACCAAAACAATAATGAAGTTCGAATTGAAAATTTATGTTTTCCTAAATGTTATTACTACTGTAATTAAACTGCTACTATTAACATTTCTAAAAGGTTAAGAATGACAAAGGTGCTGTGAAGTGTAACTCAATGTTTACATTTCTGCTGGCCACTCAACTACAAGTTGATGTCAATGACGTGGAGTTATTCCATGAATAGGCTATATATTATGAAGATATGCCAATAATATATAAGGTGAGAATGGTTTTTTATTACCTTTATTGTCAGTTAATATCATAATGTGAATCTGTTCATGCATTTGTTGGTTATCGGAACCGGACGAGGCTTAGCCTACCACCGACAAGCCCACGATGCTGTGATTCATACCAGGATATATAGACTGAGAAGTGGTCCAAGGAAAAAACCCTGATTAACTGAATCCGTGATTGCTGATCCGCGACTAAGCGAGGCCCCACTGTATACTCTTTCTATCGTTCTATTAACGAAAAGAACGAAGACAGTAAAAATTTTTCCTTTCTCTATCTGCCTCGGCAGGGAAAGGGAAAAGAAGGTAGTAGAGTATGCTCGTATGAGAATACGATACGGCAAATCATAAGCACATACCAGTAGTTTCTTCTTGCTGAGCAACTCAATTACCAGTATCCTTCCAGGAATTTCCTAGGAAGGACTACGCTTAAAGGGATTGTTAAGACAACACCTACTTAGCTTCTAGATTTATCGAAGTCTTGTTTCGCTTAAATATGCATTAATAAGAACTTCCTGAAGTTCGATAATAATTTTATAAGATTCCTTTATTTAATGGAGTAGCTGGCAACTCTGGAAGAGTAAGGCCAGACGGCTATCGGAGACTGCTATCGCGCCTTAGAGACCAACGCAGTAACAGTAGGTGTCGGTCATAAGTGGTCGGTTACATGTCTCTCTCCTGCGGGATGGAATAACTAACGTGTCTCTCCCCTACAATCGCGGATTTTAGCCTCGGATTGAGGGGATAGTTAAGCAAACATAAATAAAATATTGTCTGCCTTTTGCTAAGAAGCTTTCAATAAGAAAGATATTACAACATTTCAATGCTGGTTTACCAGGTACGGTAACATTATTAAAAGGATTCTAACGCAGCGGAACTCTATATTATATGTGCTCTCATGCTTACGAAAGCATGGCTTATTAGAGTACATGCTTAGTGAGAAGATGAATGTAGTAGAAGAGAATTCACTTTAAGACTATGGTATGGTCAAGTCTTATGCACATACCGAGGTTAACTACAGAATTCCTAGTATCCTTACAAAGGTTTCCTAGATTAATGCTGTTTACCACAATAATGTGACAGTATTATAAAGGATTCTAATACGGCAGAGCACGATATAATATAATTCTCTCATCCTTTCGAGAAACGCACACAACCTTTTTAGAATCGGATATTGCTCAAGAGAAGATGGGTGAGTCGGATGGGAAACATTCTCTTAGTGACAGAAGTTGTTTTCCCTGAATGGACTATACTACGTATATAAAAGTTTTTTCCTACTAAGAACGGAATTAACACGTGAAGGATGTCGTGTACCATAAAGGCACAGAT